>NW_022437099.1:1185637-1194436 GCF_009761245.1 Sapajus apella | reverse complement strand
TTTCTTTCTTTTTTTTTTTTTTGAGATGGAGTCTCGCTCTGTTGCCCAGGCTGGAGTGCAGTGGCACAATCTCAGCTCACTGCAAACTTCGCCTCCCAGGTTCAAGTGATTCTCCTGCCTCAGCCTCCCAAGTAACTGGATTGCAGACGCCCACCACTGCACCTGACTAATATTTGTATTTTTAGTAGAGATGGGGTTTCACCATGTTGGCCAGGCTGGTCTCAAACTCCTGACCTCAGGTGATCCACCTCCCTCGGCCTCACTGCTGGGATTATAGGCTGAGCCACCACATCCAGGCCATGTTCTTCTTCTTGTCCCTCCCACAACCCCCTCCCACCGTCCTGATAACTCTTTGTTATCAGGAAGAGGCTGAATTCACCTTCTTCAGTGCTTCACTGTTGTCACTGAATGGTCAACTGCTGTGGACACTAGACTGGGAACCCCTTGAGGGCAGGACCAGGCTAAGGACATTGAGAGGTTAGTTAAAGTAACATTAGCTGCTATAACAGGTAAATCTCACAGGCTCTGTGGCCCAGCATGGTAGGAGTGTTTTTCCTTCTCAAATTGGAGGTGGGGTGTGGGGCTCCTGAGTCTTTGCCAATGTTGCCAGCTCACTCCAAAGTCACCATGGGCATCACTACCCACCTGACAATGTGTCAGAGATGGGAGGATGGACAGGGAGATTTGCATTAACCAGGTCCTGTCATTCCATTGGTTAGAACTCAGTCATATGACCATGTGTCCACGCCCATCCGTAGGGGAGGTTGGGAGATGTTGTCCCTGGTTGGGCAGCACTAGTCCACCCCTGCAAAAGGGAAACACACATCTTAAGGGGACAAGAGCCCATGGTACATGTATGTGCACCTAAAACCCCACACTCTGAGCCTGATCTTGAGAAAGGGGCATTTGAAACACAGGGACTTTCTTATTTTGTGTTCCAAAGCTGAACCCACTGGAGGGATTTTGAGCCCAACACCTTCTATGAGTCTGTTTTCTCTTCTGGACTGCCTGTGGGATGTCCTCTATGACCCTATTTTGGGGAATTTGCTGGAGGGCTCATACAGTTTGGCTCAGTGTGCCCCCCCCCTCAAATCTCATTGAATTGTGATCCCCACGTGATGAGGGAGGGACCTGGTAGGAGGGATTGGATCATAGGGGAGGTTTCCTCCATGCTGTTCTCATGATGCTGAGGGAATTCTCCTGAGACCTGATGGTGTAAAAGTGGCTGTTTCTCTCTGCTGCCTTGTGAAGAAGGTACTTGCTTCTCTTTCACCTTCCACCATGATTGTAAGTTTCCTGAGGTCTCCCAGCCATGCAGAACTGTGAGTAAATTAAACCTCTTTCCTTTATAAATTACCCAGTCTCAGGTAGTTCTTTTTTTTTTTTTTTTTTAATAGACATAGTGTCACTCTGTCACCCAGGCTGTAGTGCAGTGGCCCAATCTTGGCTCACTGCAACCTCTGCCTCCCAGGTTCAAGTGATTCTCCTGCCTCAGTCTCCCAAGTAGCTGAGATTACAGACATGTGTCACCACACCCAGATAATTTATGTATTTTTAGATCTGGAGTTTAACCATATTGGCCAGGCTGGTCTTGAACTCCTGATCTCAGGTGATCCACCTGCCTTGGCCTCCCAAAGTGCTGGGAATACAGGCGTGAGCCACTGTGCCCAGCCTCAGGCAGTTCTTTATAGCAGTGTGAAAACGGACTAACATGAGGGCAGAGCTGGGTTCTTGGTCCACATTAACCATACATGGGACCTTATGGGGTGGATATTCTGAGAGACTGGTTATTTCAAATTCAGGGCACACTCATGGGTTCATTCCTGGGGTGGCATTGGCCCAGCCTCCATGGATACTTTTGGACCCATCTCCCAAGATGCTGGGGTCTGGAGGTCAGCCGGGAGCCTCACCTGCTCTGTGTCAGCACTGCTTAGCTCATGCCCAGCTGGCCACAGTAGAGTCTAGAATGAGATAGAGGGAGGAGAGGGAGTTAACTTGTCCCACAGGCTTGGTGTGTGCCAGCTTTGTATATATATGACCGCCTCAGATCCTCTCAGGAGACTAGAAAACAGGGTCTTCAAACAATGAGGTGATCTTTACATTCACAGAGTGGAGACACCTTTTTCCCCCCAATTCCAAAACCTGTGCCTGCCCCTTTTCTCCTTCCCTCCTCCCTTTGTGCAAGAAATCTTCTGTTGAACCAAAGTACATAGAATACATCATCATTTTGCTCAGACGTTTTTCAACACCCATGTCCCTTTCCGCTGTTTCTGTTTTTAGTTTGCAGACTGTATGAGTCAGATTTGCAGCAATAACAAACATCACACACATTTCAGTGGCTTGCCACAACAAACAGTTATTTTCCCTCACAGTGTGAGCCTGTGGCTGTGGGCCAGCTCCATGTGTCTGATTCTCGGACCCAGGCAGAAGGAGCTGCTTCTTGGTGGATGTCTCTCATTCTCAAAGCAGAGGGCAGAAGCTGGTGGATGAAACTTTCCATCTGGACCTGGTATGCATCATGTCTGCTAATAGACAATAATGTAGTGGATACCCACCTGCCCACTCCTGGTTCTGCTCTTAAAAAATGAAAGCAGCCCTGGTCCCTGTGGA
Organism: Sapajus apella; assembly: GCF_009761245.1. NCBI lineage: Eukaryota > Metazoa > Chordata > Mammalia > Primates > Cebidae > Sapajus > Sapajus apella. Next base: position 1,191,826 of record NW_022437099.1, on the reverse strand, counting down.
TGTGAACACATCCACAGAATACATTCCCCGCACCTTGCTTCTGGGGACCGCAGGGTTAAAACATAAACCTAGGGCGCAGTGGCTTATGCCTGTAATCCCAACACTTTGGGAGGCCGAGGCACGTGGATCACGAGGTCAGTAGATCAAGATAATCCTGGCCAACATGGTGAAACCCTGTCTCTACTAAAATACAAAAAATTAGCTGGGTGTGGTGGCGTGTGCCTGTAGTACCAGCTATTTGGAAGGCTGAGGCAGAAGAATCATTTGAACCCGGGAGGCAGAGGTTGCAGTGAGCAGAGATTGTGCCACTACACTCCAGCCTGGTGACAGAGCAAGACTTCTCCTCAAAACAAAAACATAAATCTAGGTTTGCGATGTAGATCCTTGAAGGATTTTGCAAACTTCAGGTTTCAAACAAACAAAAAAGGGCATAACCAACTTGCAAAGAAAGGCTCTGAGACCTTGCTGGAAATGGACCCCACCAAGGCACCCTATAAGAGTTTCTCTTTTTTTCTTTTCCCTTTTTTTGAGATGAAGTCTTTCTCTGCCACCTAGGCTGGAGTGCAGTGGTGTGATCTCAATCACTGCAACCTCTGCCTCCTGGGTTCAAGTGATTTTCCTGTCTCGGCCTCCAGAGTAGCTGGAATTACAGGCGCACGCCACCATGTCCGGCTAATTTTTGCACTTTTAGTAGAGACGGGGTTTTACCGTGTGGACCAGGCTGGTCTCGAACTCTTGACCCCAGGTGATCTGCCCACTTCAGCCTCCCAGAAATGCTGGGATTCAGGCGTGAACCACTGTGCCTGGCCTATAGAGGTTTCTTTACTTCCCTCCACATTAGATCCAGGGTACTGAGGCAGGGGTGCTGACTACCTCCTCTAGCTCCTTCAGTGCCAGTGCCCACGGCTGCCTGCCTCCAGGGTTGAGGGAGGGAAGGGGAGGCAGGGAAGGCAATAGCTTTTGTGACTACTGAAGTATGAACCCAGTGGCCAAAGCAGTTTTGGGGAGGAGTTTCACCTCCTAAGAGGGAGTGCAGATCTCTCGTTGGAAAGACTCCAGGGTGCTAATGATGGAGCCAGGAATTTCCTAATACTTTGGGGGTGTCGCTCCTCCTCCTTTTGGAGTCCCCCTATTTTGCGAGGCGGGGGCTCCCCCAAGCCTGTGGTGCTCACGTAGTTCTAACCTTAAAGAGGAGAAAGCTGTCTTCACTGCTGCGATGCTCCAACCTGGCCTCCTCTTCTCTACTCACGTCACCTGCAGGGCCACCCGGCCCGGAATCCCCATTCTTTGCACCTGCAATGCTGTAGAGGCGGAAAGGTCACGCCCCCCTCTTAATCCCAGGCCCCGCCCCAACCCCGCTCCCGTCCTGTTATTTCCCAGGTCTCGCCCCCTCTCTGGTCTTTCGCGTCCTGTCCCCGCCCGTGGACCACGACGCACCACATCCCCAGCTGCGGGCCACGCCCCATCAAGTGGCCCCGCCCTGACCCCGCCCACACCAGGCCCCACCTCGCCAAGGCCCCGCCCCATGCTTCCTGACTCTGTAGGTCCAGGTACGTGTAGACAAGTGTGGAGTCACCGCCCCCCTCCAGGACCCTCGCGTCCCCCTTTGCGTTGTCCTTTTATTTGGGTCGTCGTCTTCCCTCTGCATTTGTTTGTTTCCAGAATTAATGAGACTAAAATTATGTTTTGAGATTTTTTTTAGGGGGGGATTTAGAGACTTCCCTTTAGGAAGTAGGAGGTGTCTTGCGGGAAGGCTGGCGTTCCTCGATTTGCTAAATTTGCTAAGTGATTTCTTCAGGGTTGCCAGGCTGAGCCGGCTCAAGGGAGGAGCGCTTCTGCAGGGATTGCAGTCGGCAAACATTTACTGTTTATCCGCAAGCCTCAGGGCCTGCGGGAGGAGGGTGAGCGTCTTTCTAAAGCAAAGGAGGAATGATAATGACAATAACAGCTCGCCTCGGGCTAATTTATTTATTTATTATTGGAGTGCAGTGGCATGATCTCAGTTCACTGCAACCTCCACCTCCCGTGTTCAAGCGATACTCCTTCCTCAGCCTCTCGTGTAGCTGGGATTACAGGGATGTGCCATCACACTTGGCTAATTTTTGTATTTTTAGTACAGACGGGATTTCACCATGTTGGTCAGATTGGTCTGGATCTGACCTGAAGTGATCTGCCCTCCTAGGCCTCCTAAACTGCTAAGATTACAAAGGTGAACCACCAAGGCCTCGGGCTAATTTACAAAGCATGTTCACCACGAGGGTTTGATTGGATGGTTTTTTTAAAGTATTTTTTCTGTCTCCATTTTAAAGACTGAGAAACTGAGGCCCAGGGAGTCGAATTGGAGCCAGATCTGCCTCATTTCAGCTCTGTCTTGTCAGATAGTTAAACATATTTAAAATTAGCAAGTACAGAGAAAATGTTGAGTAAATAATTTTAATGAATATATCCTATTATGTTCCAATGAGGGGCTTCTTAAAATTTGATTTTATTTTTGTAACAGAAGCTCTTATTTCCACATTTTCTTAAAGAGACTTAACTATTGCATCTGTTTTAAATCACAATTTAAAGAGAAAAGGCCAGGTGCTGTGACTTAAGGTTGTTATCCCAGCACTTTGGGAGGCCGAGGCATGAGGGTTGCTTGAGTCCAGGAGTTTGAGATCACCTTGGGCAACACAGTGGGGCCCCATCTCTACAAAAGTAAAAAATTACCTGGGTGTGGTGGCACGTGTCTGTAATTCCAGCTAGTCGGGAGGCTGAGGCAGGAGAATCACTTAACCCAGGAGGCAGAGGTTGCAGTGAGCTGAGATGGTGCCACTGCACTCCAGCCTCGATGACAGAGCAAGACCCTGTCTGTAAAAAGAGACAGAACAAATCAGATTTGCATTATTATATAATGAAGTTACCACAAGGCGCAGACTTGTACACTGACTTGTTGCTTGTGAAGATGCATCTTACCTGGTCCTTCGGCTGAAAAGGGGCAAGATGGCTGGCCCCAACAGGGAGTTGGGGCTGGGCTGGAACCCTAAGAAGGATGGAGACACAGAGGGTAGGGTGGCTGAGACCCTCACTGCTGTCTCAGTGGTTATTAAGCATGCAGGTGTCGGGGGTCTGGGTCAGGCTCGCCAGATCCCTGTCTACTGAGAGTAGCCTCCTGTTAACCCCAGCCCCCTGGCTTGACCAACCAAGGGCAGACTGCCTCAGTCTCCAGGTTTCTTCTGCATGAAAAGCTGTGCTCAATAATCCTATCAAAGCTGTCAGCCGAACAAGCCCAGAGAGCAGCTGTCTCAAGGAAACAGTAAACCAGATGAAGGATGCCTTTCTCAGATTCGGTTGACATGCTTTATGTGTGATCACTCTTATGACAACAGAAGGTATATAAAAAGGCTCAGTTACAGTTTCTTGGAAATAATAAAATAACTTGGAGGGACTCGTATGCCAAGGAACCTGAAGATGAAGGCCTGGCCATAAAAGTGGGCTTCCTTCATATTTCATAAAGCTGTGGTTCAGCTGTCTGGCAGGTGAGGAATGAAAAGTGGGATTTTTTTAAGAACGTTTTATGTTGCATCCAGAAGTACCCAGTTTATTGTATAAACAGCACTCAGGCTTGAATGAAGGCAGCAAGCATGATCGTTTTCTTCCTTTGACATCCTTTTGGGAGATAACAGTTTTCGGGGTAATTGAGTATAACATCAAATAAATTATCAGCCATTGCTATACAGGAAGAAAATCCCTCTTTCATCTCTGTAGTGTGTGCCATGCATTGGGCTACTTGGGGTTGAGGGATTATTGTCTCTGTGTTACAAATGGGGAAACTGAGGCTTGTAGTGGCAGCGAGACTTGTGCAAGGCCTAAAAACAGAAAAGAAACAGGGCCAGGTGAGGTAGCTCACACCTGTAATTCTAGCAATTTGGGAGGCCAAGGCAGGGAGATTGCTTGAGCTCAGCAGTTCAAGACCAGCCTGGGCAACATAGTGAGACCCTCGTCTCTACAAAAAAATACAAACAATTAGCCGAACATGGTGGCACGCACCTGTCGTCCCAGGTACTTGGGAGGTTAAGGTGGGAGGATCACTTGAACCCGGGAGGTTGAGGCTGCAGTGAGCTGTGATTGTGCCACTGCACTCCAGCCTGGGTGATGGAGTGAGACCCTGTCTCTTAAAAAAAAAAAAAAAGAAAGAAAGAAAAAAAGAAAGACTGGAAATCAGCTGAAGGACCAGGTAGAAAGTCTACACATGAGACAAGTCAGGGCACATATCTGTGCCCTGTGGGAACTTCATTATCTAGCTTAAAACAGATTCATTCTTTTTAAATTGTGCTTTAAACATATGGAATAGTGAAGTCCTTTTAAGAAGACTTGGAAAGAAAAGCTTCTATCACAAAAATAAAATCAAAATTTAAAAAACCCTCATTAGAGCATAATAGGATATATTCATTAAAATTACGTACTCAACGTTAATTTTCTTGCTAATTTTAAATATTTTAAAATATTTGATAAGAGATCTGGAATTATTCATTTAGTTTATTACGGTAACATCTCAGTGTTTAATGTATTTTCAACACATTTCTAAAGCGATGTCTCACTTCGGTGTCTTTTTTTCTCCTCCTTTTCTTTCTTTTCTATCTAAAATTAGAAGTTGGGTTAAAAGATGTGGAAATTCAGGGCCAGTGGGGAGGTGAAGCTCTCCTTCTTCTGAAAATGTTTTATTCTAGTTCCTTGAGTTGACTTTTTTTTTTTCAATTTGATTCAGGTATACTTGTAGTATGTTACATTGCACATATTTAAAATATACAATTTGGGCCAGGCGTGGTGGCTCACACCTGCAATCCCAGCACTCTGGGAGGCTGAGGCGGGCAGATCACCTGAGGTCAGGAATTCTAGACCAGCCTGGCTAACATGGTGAAACCCTGTCTCTACTAAAAATACAAAAAATTAGTCAGGCATGGTGGTGGGTACATGTAATCCCAGCTACTTGAGAGGCTGAGGCAGGAGACTCTCTTGAACCCGGGAGGTGGTGGAGGCTGCAGTGAGCTGAGATATCACCATTGCACTCCAGCCTGGGCAACAAGAGGGTAAACTCCATCTCAAAAAAAAAAAAAAAAAAAAAAAAGGATACAATTTGATCAGTTTTAACATACTTAGTGACTCAGATGGAGAGTCATGTGTTACTTAATGACAAGGACACTTTCTGAGAAATGTATTGTTATGCAGTTTCACGATGTGTGAAATGTAGAGTGTATTGATACAAAGCTGGATGGTGTGGTCTATCACACACCTAGGCTGGATGATGTAGCCTATTGCTCCTAAGTCACAAGCTGCACCGCATGTGACTGTACTGAGTACTGCAGGCAGCTGCAGCACAATGGTGAGTACTTGTGTATCTAAATGTATTGGCTGGCTGCAGTGGCTCATGCCTGCAATCCCAACACTTTGGGAGGCCAAGGCAGGCCGATCACTTGAGGTCAGGCATTCGAGACCAGCCTGGCCAGCATGGTGAAACATCAACTCTGCTAAAAAAATACAGAATTAGTCGGGCCTAGTGGTCCATGCCTGGAGTCACAGCTACTTGGGAGGCTGAGGCAGGACAAGCCCAAGAACCTGGGAGGCAGAGGCTGCAGTGAGCTGAGATTGCACCACTGCACTCCAGTCTGGGAGACAGAGCTAGACTCTGTCTTAAAAAAAAAATGCACTGAGCATGGTGGGTCATAGCTATAAACCCAGCATTTTGGGAGGCCTAGGCAGGTAGATCACCTGAGATCAGGAGTTCGAGACCAGCCTGGGCAACATGGCAAAAACCCATTTCTACAAAAAATACAAAAAATTAGCTGAGCATGGTGATGTGTGCTTGTAGTCCCAGCTACCTGGGAGGTTGAGGTGGGAGGATTGCTTGAGTTGAAGCTGTGGTGAGCTGAGATCATACCACTAAACTCAAACCTGGGCAACAGAGTGAGACCCTGTCAAAGGAAAGAAAGAAAGAAAGAGAGAGAAGAAAAAAAGAAAGAAAGAGAAAAGGAAGGAGAAAGAAATAAGAAAGGAGGAAGGGAGGGAAGGAGGAAGGAAGGGAAGGAGAGAAGAAGGGAGAGAGGGAGGGAGGGAAGGAGAGAGGAAGAGGGGGAGAGAGGAAGGGAAGGAAAGAGAGAGGAAGAGAGGGAGGGAGGAAGGGAAGGAGAGAGGGAGGGAGGGAGGGAGGGA
>NW_022437099.1:1151419-1185537 GCF_009761245.1 Sapajus apella | reverse complement strand
GGGAGGGAGGAAGGGAAGGAGAGAGGGAGGGAGGGAGGGAGGGAAGGAGAGAGGAAGGGAGGGAGGAAGGAAGGACAGAGGAAGGGAGGGAGGGAGGAAGGAAGGAGAGAGGAAGGGAGGGAGGAAGGAAGGAAGGAGAGAGGAAGGGAGGGAGGAAGGAAGGAGAGAGGAAGGGAGGGAGGAAGGAAGGAAGGGAGGGAGGGAGGCATTTATTTGCAGGGTGCCAAGCAAGAAGGACCAGGTAGCAAAATGCTCAAATCCTGGCCTCACTGATGGGTTGCAGGCAAAAGTTTTAAAAGGCAGAGGTAAATTTCAGAAAAGCAGAAGCTACAGGCAAAATTGTGAACCAATATATGAAGGTTACACATTGGTTTAGGCCTAAAAGGTGTGGTATCTTGGAGTGAGGGCTTACTACTTATGGCCTCCCTAGTGGTCATGGGCAGACTCAAAGATTTTCTGATTTGAAATTGGTTAAGGAAGAGAAGCTTTGTTTAAAACTTTGGGGTCAGCAGAGAAAAATGTTAACTGTCTCAGGGGTGTGATTCCCTCTACGCCCCTCAGAAAGAAATTTAGACCAAAGAACGGTGGTCAGAATTCCATCTTCAGCTCCCCCTTACCTCAGGTCTTCAGTGGAGGTCCCAGTTTCTGAAACACAACTCAGGGACATACGGTAAGATGTTGTCTTTAGTTTCTATAGGGAAAGCAAACATCTCTGGAACTCTAACTTTCTTGGCGTATTGTTTTAGGCTACTATTACATTTTTTTTTTTTTTTTTTTCCTTTTAAAGATAGAGTTTTGCTCTTGTTGCCCAGGCTGGAGTGCAATGGCGCGATACTGGCTCACTGCAACCTCTGCCTCTGGATTTAAGAAATTCTCCTGCCTCAGCCTCCCAAATAGCTGGAATGACAGGCATACACCACCATTCCTGGATAATTTTGTATTTTTAGTAGGGATGGGGTTTCACCATGTTGGCCAGGCTGGTCTTGAACTCCTGACCTCAGGTGATCCACCTGCCTTGGCATCCCATAATGCTGAGATTGATGACAGGCGTGAGCCACTGTGCCCAGCCCTACTCTTACCTTTTAACAATTGACTTATTTACATCTCGGTCTAGCTGGATGCCTGGAATTTCTCTTGAAAGAACCAGAATTTTCCTTAATTTCCATGCTGTGGGGTCCACAGGCCCCTAAAAAAGAGGTCCCTGATTCTTCTCACTTCTCAGCTGGCGGACAGCCTCTTGCGGACCTGTGGGAATTAGACATGTTGGCCCATCCTCCACTGTCCCCAGGCAGGTGATGACCTTGGTGGCCAGGATGAACTCTTAGGATCGGGGGTGTGTTTGGAGCGTTCTTGACCCCGGGAAAGCTGCAGGACGACACCTTCAATTTTCTCTGCAGTGCCGAGGAACCGGCAATTGCATTTAGCTCTTGTTTGTCCTCTCTGCGCGCTAAGTGATTGGTGACACATTGGGTCCCTGATTGTTTCCGAAGGGCTCTTTTACGAGATCTCCAATAAAGTTCTAAGCGGCTCATGCCTGTTCGGGGAAAGATAACACCAGTGTGAGGCTCAGGAGTTTCTCAGAAGAAATTCCAGCTGGATGAGCATTTAAGGAAGGAGATGAAGTCAGCGTTTGGAGACAATGAATTAGATGGCTGGATATGTCACAGTAATAATGAATAATAAATGAGCAGGAAGAGGCTGTAATTCAGAGTGGGAGAGGAGACGAGGGACTTTATGGTCTTGTAGTGCCTGGGGAAACAGCATCTCAGACATGCCTTCGTCTTGTGAAAAGAAACCTTCTGGAAGACACCTCTTCCGAAAAAAAATGCCTATTATGGGGAAAAGGGTCCACGTTTCCAAGAGACAAAGGATTTATGGCTGTAACAGAAACTCGATGCAACCCTACCCACCTCCATCCCTCCCCTTGCACCCCGCAAGATCTTCCCAGCCAGAATTAGGGCAGTTTTGGGGACAGGCCATTGCCCCACCCTCTCAAAGGGAGGTAGGAGGCGGGACTTGACTCCAGAGATGGGGCTTGGACACTCAACCAAACTGAGGACTAGTTAAAACAGGGATCGGTGCCGGACCCCCTTGGCTCACACCTGTAATCCCAGCACTTTGGGAGGCTGAGGCAGGTGGATCACCAGAGGTCAGGAGTTCGAGACCAGCCTGGCCAACATGGTGAAAGCCCGTCTCTACTTAAAATACAAAAATTAGCCGGGCATGGTGGCCCATGCCTGTAATCCCAGCTACATGGGAGGCTGAGGTGGAAGAATCGCTTGAACCCAGGAGGCAGAGGTTGCCGTGAGCCGAGATCACACCACTGCACTCCAGCCTGGGTAACAGAGTGAGAGTCTGTCTCAAAAACAAACAAAAAACAAAAACAACAAAACAACAACAACAAAAAAACCCAAAAACAGGGTGGAAGCAGCTTTCCATAAGACACACCCACCAGTGTGGGTGGCTGGGTGTGGTGACTCACGTCTGTAGTCCCAGCTACTCGGGGCTGAGGTGGGAGGATTGCTTGAACCTGGGAGGCAGAGGTTGCAGTGAGCTAAGATCATATATATCACTGCACTCCAGTCTGGGCGATGGAGTGAGACACTGTCTCAGAAAAAAAACAAAACAAAAAAGTGAAATTTTTTCATAAACCACTTCCTTAATCTGCATGTAATTAAATGTAGGTGTGAATGCGACTGCAAAACTGCCCTGAGCTGCTGCTCTCTGCCTATGGGGCAGCCCTGCTCACAGGAGCCATCACGCAGCTGTAACCCTGCAGCCTCAATAAAGCTGTTTTGGCTGGTTGTGGTAGCTCACGCCTATAATCCCAGCACTTTGGGAGGCTGAGGTGGGTAGATCACTTGAGGTCAGGAGTTCAAGACCAGCCTGGCCAACATGGTGAAACGTCATTGCTACCAAAAAATACAAAAATTAGCCAGGAATGGTGGTGCATGCCTGTAATCTCAGCTACTTGGGAGGCTGAGGCAGAAGAACTGCTTGAACCCAGGAGGCAGAGGTTGCAGTGAGCCGAGATTGCACCACGGCTCTCCAACCTCGGCGACAGAGTGAGACCCTGTCTCAAAAAAATTTTTTTTTCATAAACCGCTCCCTGAATCTACATGTAATTAGAAATAGGTATGAATGTGACTGCAAAACTGCACTGAGCTACTGCTCTCTGCCTATGGGGCAGCCCTGCTCATGGGAGCAGTCATGGAGCTGTAACCCTGCAGCCTCAATAAAGCTCTTTTCTTCCACCCTACCACTGGCTTGCCCTTGAATTCTCTATTTTTTTTTTTTTTGTACAATTTCTATTTTATTTTTCTCCAGAGTATAGTCTGCAGCCTTTGAGGACCCTGCTCCATACGTGGGCTTTGGTGGGGGTCGGGGGCAGCAGTCACAGGTCTAAATTGGGGTGGGGGTGTTCAGTCCTTGTGGGCTTCACAAGATTGATTCCTGATGACTTGGCTGTGAATTGCACAACTCACACCATCATGTAGCTTCTAGCTTCAGATACAGCTTGGGAAGCACATAGGCATCAAAGATGCTTGTTTCAGAAATGTCCCTGACTGCTGCTGAACCCTCCACTGTGTTTCGAATTATGAATTTTTTTTTTTTCTTTTTGAGATGGAGTCTTGCTCTGTCACTCAGGCTGGAGTGCAATGGTGGGATCTCACCTCATTGCAACCTCCACCTCATGAGTTCAAGCAATTCTCCTGCCTCAGCCTCCTGAGTAGCTGGGATTGCAGGTGCCTGCCACCATACCCAGTTTATTTTTGTAGATTTTTTTAAATTATTTTTTTCTCTACTTCTTGGAAAAACTACACTCAAAGCCAGACTGAAGTTTTTGTAGTTTTTAGTAGAGCTGGGGTTTTACCATGTTGGTCAGGCTGGTCTTGAACTCCTAACCTCAGGTGATCCACCTGCCTTGGCCTCCCAAAGTGTTGGGATTACAGGCATGAGCCACCATGCCCGGCCTGAATAACGAATTTCTTAATGACCTTGTCCTTGGGCACGTGTCGGGCACAGTTCTTGCAGCAAATAGACCACACGTGGTCGTGGCCCTTTTCTTTGTCATCTTGGAGGCACAGACCAGAGAGAGTTGCCCTTGAATTCTTTCCAGCGTGAAGCCAAGAACCCTCACAGGCTAAGTCCCAACTTGCAGCCTGCCTACCCTGCATCCAAAGGGTGTCCTTCCAAACCTCTTCCCTGCAGATAGGGATCAGGCCCTGTGATTCACGGGTGTGATGGGCTGTTGCAAGGGAGAGAAGAGCTCTTAGCTGGAAAATGGGGTTTTATGAGTTTCACAAGCGTAGAGAGCTTGCTGCTTTTATTAGGGTCCAAGGGTTGCCTCCTCCACATCCATTTAGAGCACCCTCTGGAAAGACAAGGGTCAGAAATAAATGGGCCTGAGGTCTGTGGATAGATGCTGACCTTCAGTCACTTATTCACAGTCTCCTGGAAAGCAGTGAGCAGCACAGCCTGTGTGAGAAGATGCCAAGGGACCGTCTGCAACCTCGCCCTTCTCCTTGACCATTCCTGCCTACAAAACAGTGTCTCCCATTTTATTATTTTATTTTATTTATTTTGAAACAGGGCCTTACTCTGTCACTCAGACTGGAGTACAGTGGCGCAATCTGAGCTCACTGCAGCCTCAACCTCCTGGGCTCAAGCGATCCTCCAGCCTCAGCCTCCTGAGTAGTTGGGACTACAGGTGCACACTACCATGTCTGGCCGATTTCTTTTTTTGTAGAGATGGGGGTTTTGCCATGTTGCCCAGGCTGGTCTCGAACTATGGAGCTCAAGGGATCCTCCTGCCTTGGTCTTTCAAAGTTCTGGGATCACAGGTGTGTGCCTGGCCCCATTTTTGTTTCTTAATTATTTTTATTTCTGTTTCTGTTGAGATGGAGCGTCACTCTGTCGCCCAGGCTGGAGTGCAGTGGTGCAATCTCGGCTCGCTGCAACCTCTGCCTCCCAGGTTCAAGCAATTCTTCTGCCTCAGCCTCCCGAGTAGCTGGGACCACAGGCATATACTGCTATGCCTGGCAAATTTTTTGTATTTTTAGTAGAGATGGGATTTCACTGTGTTAGCCAGGATGGTCTCCATCTCCTGCTTGCCTCGGCCTCCCAAAGTGCTGGGATTACAGGTGTGAGCCACTGCGCCCGGCTCTTATTTTTATTTCTTTAGCGACAGGGTCTCCCTCTCTCACCTAGGCTTCTGTGTGGTGGTGTGATTATAGCTCACTGCAGCCTCAAACTCCTGGCCTCAAGTGATCCTCCCACTTCAGCCTCCTGAGTAGCTGGGACTACAGGCATGTGCCACCAAGTCTGACTAATTTTTGAAATTTTCTGTAGAGATTGGGGTCTCACTATTTTGCCCATGTTGGTCTCAAACTCCTGGCCTAAAGTGAGCCTCCCACCTTGGCCTCCCAAAGTGCTGGGATTCCAGGCATGAGCCACCACTGCACCTGGCTCCATTTGAAATAAACCTGTCTTGACCTCCCACCTGGCCCCATTTCTGGACTCTGTTGGAGCAGAGAGTTTCTCAACCAGCAATCTGCACTTGCTGAACCTGTTCCTTCCCACTCGTGTTTGCTCCCCCACCCCCTGTCTCTGCTGAAATTGCCCACAACCAAGTCACCACCAAGCTCTGGGTGAGTATACCTAATGAGCGTGTATTAGTCAGGGTTCTCTAAAGGGACAGAACTAACAGGATATATAAGTTAATTCTCCTTTACTCACATAATCACAGGGCCCCACAATAGGCCATCTGCAAGCTGAGGAGCAAGGAAGTCAGTTAGACTCCCAAAACTGAAGAACTTGGAGTCTTTTTTTTTTTTTTTTAATAGGGTTTCATTCTTTCCCCCAGGCTGGAATGCAATGGCGCAATCTGGGCTCACTGCAACCCCTGCCCACTGGGTTCATGTGATTCTCTTGCCTGAGCCTCCCAAGTAGCTGGCATTATAGGTGCCCGCCACCATTCCCGGCTAATTTTTGTATTTTTAGTAGAAACAGGGTTTCACCATGTTGGTCAGCTGGTCTCAAACCCCTGACCTCATGATCCGCCAGCCTCGGCCTCCCAAAATGCTGGGATTACAGGCATGAGCCTGTACAGCGTGTTATTAGTATTTTAGAGATGGAGGCTTACTCCGTCACGCAGGCTGGAATGCAATGGCACATTCATGGCTCACAGCAGCCTTGAACACCTGGGCTGAAGTGATCCTCCCGCCTCAGCCTCCTGAGTAGCTGGGACTACAGGTGAATGCCACCACACCTGGCTAATTTTTTTATTTTTTATTTTTTTGTAGAGATGGTATCTTGCTATGTTGCCCAGGCTGGTCTCAAACTCTTGAGCTCAAGCGATCCTCCCACCTTAGCCTCCCAAAGTGCTGGGATTACAGGCCTAAGCCACTGTGCCTGGCCCTTAATTGAGTTCTTAATTGACATAGCAGCCTGGAACTCAAGAATGAACAAAGAAGAAATGGGGAAACTAAGGCCTCACAAGGAAAAGGACCTGCCAAGACTGCAGCATGTGACTGGCTGACCCAGGATCAGGACCAAGACCCCTGCCTTCCAGAAGTTTCCTGCTCCCAGCCCCGTGGCCTGTCCCTGTGGATGGCTGGGCTGTGGCAGGGGCATTGTAATTACATGGAGAGCTTGGGTACCTTGGGTGGGTAACTCTGAAGCATTCATGCCATGTTCCAGAGAGTCCTCCAGCTCTCTTCAGTTAGGCCGTTTGAGTGTGAATTGTGTTTTTCATCAGGCTCCCACCTTGGCTAGGCTGCCAAGTGCAGATTTCACTGGTGCCTGCCCATATCTCCTGGGACTTACCTTCTCAGTGCACACGGGTCTGAAATCCAGCGACCAGTGCTGCATCACCTTGCCCTGGGGTTTCTCTGAAGCTCTTCTACAGCTAGGGCATTATTGCCTCCTGGAAGTCATCTTCAGTGACCTCTAGGAGTTAGTGGGTAAATGCATGAGCCTGCCCTCTTGGGTGGGTAACTCTGAAGCTTTCATGCCATGTTCCAGAGAGTTCTGCAGTAGGCCAAACTTCATTGCCTATGGGGGTAACTGGCTTAACAACACACTCTTTTTTGTTTTTGTTTTTTTGAGATGGAGTCTTGCTCTGTTGCCAGGCTGGAGTGCAATGACTCGATCCTGAGTCTCTGCAACCTCTGCCTCCAGGGTTCAAGCAGTTCTTCAGCCTCAGCCTCCTGAGTAGCTGGGATTATAGGTGCATGCCACTGCACCTAGCTAATTTTTGTATTTTTAGCAGAGACGGGGTTTCACCACATTGGCCAGGATGGTCTCGATCTCTTGATCTTGTGATCTGGCCACCTCGGCCTTCCAAAGTGCTGGGATTACAGGTGTGAGCCACTGCGCCCGGCCAAAAACACTCTTTATTGGCCCCCTTCCCTCCTGTATGACTTGGCTAGGGCTGCCACAGACTGGGTGGTTAAGCAGCAGTAATTTATTTTCTCACAGCTCTGCAGGCTGGACATCCAGATCAAGGTGCTGTCAGGGTTGGTTCCTGGTCGGGGCTCACTTTCCAGCTTGCAGACGGCTGCCTTCTAGCTGTGTCCTCATGTGGCCTTTCCACTGTGCTTTCAAGGAGAGAGAGGGAGAAAAAGAGGGAGATTCTGGTGTCTCTACCTCTTATTATAAGGACTTCAGACCTATGAGATTAGAGACCTACCCTTAGTGATCTCCTTAAAAGACCTTTCTCCGAATACAGTCTTACTGGCAGTTAAGGCTTCAACATATAAATTTCCACAGGGACACAATTTAGTCCAAAATGCCTGCCTTGTTTCAGTGATTCCCCTGAAAGTGCCTCCTGGGATCACCTCCCAGGAAACTTTAGGACCCTGAACACTTGTCCTGGGTCTGCTCTAAGACCAGGCTTCTCAGACTGTCCTTTCCAGACTGCAGGCTCTCTGACAACAGATGGGGGTCTTCCCACATGACGGTCCTCCCACAATGCTCTGCAATACAGGTGACAAGCCAGGGGGGTGAGCCCCAGCTCCTACCGAGGGCTCACACCCTGGGGCAGCAAACTCTGTCCTCCCATCTCTCAGCCTCTGCTGCATTTCTGACCTCTTCATTAACTCCACTGGGGAGTTGCCCCCCAACCAAGGGGAGGGGAAGCCATCCAGGCACTTTCATTATCGGGGGCCAGAATCAGCCAATGGGTAGGGTACAAGAAGGCCTGCCCACCCTGGAGGGCAGAGGTCTGGGCTGTGGCTGGAACAAAGCCTGGCCTGGTAACCCCTTTCAGGCCCTGGCCCATCCCAGTCCTACTCTCGACGACAAAACAGGGTGTCCCTGTCTCTCAGAGGTCTAGGATCTTGGATACTGTGTCTGCTTTGAAGGGAAAGACGCCTCTGAGAGCGGTCTGTGGCTGCACATTTATTATTGATGCAGCCCTTGGCGGCCCTCTCTTGAGCATTTCCATTCCATATGTAAATTCCAATTTGGTTTCAGAGCAACAGCGGTCCAGCGCAGGCCTGTGTGAGCTGTGGTTGCTTAGACAAGGCTGGACTGGGGGCAGACATGTTCCTACCTGACTCCAAAGGACCTGGGTGTCTGGGTTTTGGAGACTCAAATTACAACACATCTGTGCCCTGTTTTGTTTTATTCTATTTGTTTATTTTTTCAAGATGGGGGTCTTGCTATATTGTCCAGGCTGGTCTTGAATTCCTGGGCTCAGGTGATCCTCCCATCTTGGCCCCCCAAAATGCTGGGGTTACAGGTGTGAGCTAGTGCACCTGGCCTGTGCCCTGTTTTATTTTGGACTGATTTTTGGGGAAGACTCCTTTTTACTATCCAGGGTCACTTGCGGCGGGTGGGTGGGGAGGGAGGCTGATGGTAATAGATGCCTGCAAGCCCCTCCCTCCCCCAGTGCTTAGCCTGGGTACCGGTCACCCTGTGAGTTCTGGTGGTGAGGGGAAAATGTTACCCTGTGGTTTGTGAACAGTGTGGGAGGGGATGGAAGAGGAGAGGGCTGAGGATACGTGCCCATCTACCTGCCTTGGGCCATATGTGACTTTTAAAATTAAAATTAAATATTTATTTATTTTTGAGATGGAGTCTTGCTCTGTTGTCCAGGCAGTGGAGTGCAGTGGCATGATCTTGGCGCACTGCAACCTCCACCTCCTAGGTTCAAACGATTCTTGTGCCTCAGTCTCCCAAGTACCTGGGATTATAGGTGCCCACTACTACCTCTGGCTAATTTTTTGTATTTTTAGTAAAGACGGGGTTTAGCCATGTTGGCCAGGCTGGTCTCAAACTCCTGACCTCAGGTGATCCGCCTGCCTTGGCCTCCCAAAGTGCTGGGATTATAGGCGTGAGCCACCGTGTCAGGCCAAAATTAAATAGAATTTAAAATGCAGTGCCTCAGTCACATTAGCCCTTTCACCAGTGCTTAGTAGCCACAGGTGGCTGCTGTCCTGGACAGCACAGATACAGAACATTTCCATCCTCATAGAAAGTTCAAAAGTAGCTTCCTGTGTCTGCGTGGTGGGGCTTGCCTGTGGTACCAGCTACTTAGGAGGCTGAGGTGGGAGGATTGCTTGAGCCCAGGAGGTCAGAGCTGCAGTGAGCTGCGATTACGTCACTACACTCCAGCCTGGGTGACAGAACAAGATCCCATCTCTAAATAAGAAAAGAAAGAAAGAAAAAAAGCAAGTTCCATTGGCCATGCTGGGCTAGTGCATGCAGCCTTGCTTCGTTCTTATAGGTGAGCATCTGAAAGGTGGTTCTCAGCCTTCATGGAAACAAAGGGCTCTCTGGATGCTTGTTAAAAATGCACACTGGGCACAATGCCTTATGCCTGTAATCCGGCACTTTGGGAGGCCAAGGCGGGCAGATCATGAGGCCAAGAGATCGAGACCATACTGGCCAACATGGTGAAACCCCATCTCTACTAAAATACAAAAAAATTAGCCGGGTGTGGTGGCATGTGCCTGTAATCCCAGCTCCTCGGGAGGCTGAGGCAGGAGAATCGCTTGAACCCAGGAGGCAGAGGTTGCATGAGCCAAGATCGCGACATTGCACTCCAGCCTGGTGACAGAGCAAGACTCCGTCTCACAAAAGAAAAAAAAAATGTAGCTATGCTGAGTGGGCGGCTTGTGGCATGGGCTCCGAATGCCTGTGTCTTTCTCACCTCCATTCTTCTTTCTTTTTTTTTTTTGAGATGGAGTCTCGTTCTGTTGCCCAGGCGGGAGTGCAGCGGTACGATCTCGGTTTACTGCAACCTCCGCCTCCTGGGTTCAAGGAGCTGGGACTTCTGGCGCATGCCACCACACCCAGCTAATTTTTTTTGTATTTTTAGTAGAGACGGTGGGGGGGAGGGTTTCACCATATTGGCCAGGCTGGTCTCGAATTCCTGACCTCGTGATCTGCCCACCTCAGCCTCCCAAAGTGCTGGGATTACAGGTGTGAGCCACTGCGCCCGGCCTAGAGTTTCTCATTCCCTGGGTCTGCACTGGGTCCAGGAACATAGATTCAAAAAAACTCCCAAGGTGGGGGTGGGGGGAAAACAAAAAACAAGCAAACAAAAAAAACTCCCAAGGTGATTTAAAAAAACTTTTTATTTTGAGTTCGTGTGAAACATAGAGAAAAGCCGCAAAAATGGTACAGAATGTTCCCAGATCCCCATTCACCCAGCTTCACCTCTAGCTAACGTCAGACATAACCACTGTGCAATGATCAGACTCAGGAAATTTACACACCGCAATGCCGTTAGCTAAACGGCATGTCGTATTTGCATTGCACTATTTTCTGTGCTAATGTTCACTTTCTGTTCCAAGATCCCGCCCAGACCACATGCATTTAGCAGTTATTTCTCTTGATTCCCTTCTCATCTGAAGTCCTTAGGAGATTCTGATACGGTGTTTCAGGGACTTCATCCTGGGAGATGCTGAGGTGCTGGGACCCAGGATGGGCGAGGGCTGATGAGGAGAAGAGAGAGAGAGGGGAGATCGGAGGAAGTGGTGTTTTGAACAGGCTGCTGTGGTATGTGTGAGTGTGTGTGTCAGTATGAGGGTGCACATGTGTATCTGTGTGCATGCGTAGGTACATGTATGTTTGCAAGAGCGTGTGTGTGTGCACATCATTTCTGCATGTGTGTAGCTTCCTGTGTCTGTGTGTGCAAATGTGTGTGTGTGTGTGTGTGTGTGTGTGTAAAACTGGGAAGGTGATGGCTTTAGGGTGGGAGAGGGAGAAGCTCTTAGAGAAAAATCCAATGTCTCTCCACTACCAAATAAATAAATAAATATTTGTATATACATTGAGACAGAGTCTCACTCTGACACCCAGGTTGGAGTGCAGTGGGATGATTTCACCCCACTGCAACCTCCACCTTCCAGGATCAAGTGATTCTCATGCCCTAGCCTCCCAAGTAGCTGGAATTGCAAATGTATGTCACCTGGCTTGGTTCATTTTCTTTTTCTTTTTCAGTATTTTTAGAAGAGACCCTGTCTCTATAGAAAATAAGAAAATTAGCCAGCCTTGAGGGTGCGTGCCTGTGGTCCTAGCTACTCAGGAGACTGAGGTGGGAGGATCGCTTGAGCCCAGGAATTGGAGGCTGCATTAAGCTATGACTGCACCACTGCACTCCAGCCTGAGCGACAGAGTCAGACCCTGCCTCTAAACAAACAAGAAAAGAGCAAAGGGCTGGGGATGGTGGCTCACACTGTAATCCCAGCACTTTCAGAGGCCAAGGCAGGTAGATCACCTGTGGTCAGGAGTTCGAGACCAGCCTGAGCAACACACAGGCCTGCCATCCAGCTTGAAATGAGAACACAGACTGTTCATTTGACGTCCTGTGTGCCCCTTACTCCCCCATCACAGTCCCCTGTCTTCCCACAAAGTTGTTTTTGTTGTGTTTGTTTGTTTTTGTAGAGACAGAATCTCACTATATTGTCCAGGCTGGTTTTGAACTCCTGGCCTCGAGAGATCCTCCCACCGCAGCCTCCCAAAATGCTAGGATTACAGGTGTCATTTCCCCATTGCAGCCTCCCACCCCACTCCTCTGCGTGGCCCTCAGCCCCAGTGGGTGGGTGTGCCTGACAGTTGCAATAGGGAAAAGGATAGAACTGTCAGTGTCTTTTATAATAGAAGAGATAAATCTCCGTAAAAAGACTAGAGACCCATCCAGGTTGCAGATCAGCTTTACAAATCACAGGAAGAAACAGCAGCTGAACCTGGGGGGCCCCCTCCTGGGGAGCAGGATGGTGAAGGCTCTGTTGCAGCTCACCCAGCCAGCCACGATAAGCACGTCGTTTTCGAGATTCATTTATGCGATATTTGCTTGTCTGCCCTGTTAAACAAATCCGAACCTGTTTTTGAGGGTAAGCCATAGAGGGACATAAGGAGAGAAGTGACATTTATTTGCCTCACAAACAAGCATGCCTCCTGTTTTGCAATGAGGCCATTCAGATATCTCTGGGCATGCATTTCATCATTGTCTGAGCGCAAAATCCGTGTTTATTACAAAAGCTTTGGAAAATACAGAAAAGAAAGAAGAGAAAATTAAAAGTCACCTATAATTTGGAGATGACTACTGTCAGCACTTCTATGCACATTAACATGTTTTTAAAAAATGTGAATGAAGAAACATCATATATATTATGTATGTATCTATTATGTATATATGTACATGTGTAATATATGTATTTAGGGATACATGTATTTGAGGAAAACATTAAAGAGAAGCAGAGTTTGAGTACAGTGGCTCACACCTGTAATCCAGTATTTGGGGAGGGCAAGGTAGGAGGATCCCTTTAGCTCAGGAGTTCGGGACCAGCCTAGGCAACATAGCAAGACCCCATCTATATATGAAAAAAAAAAAAAAAAAAAAAAAAAAAACTAGCTGGGCATAGTTGCACATGTCTGTGGTCCCAGCTACTCGGGAGGCTGAAATGAGAAGATTGCTTAAGCTAGGGAGTTGGGGGCTGCAGTGAGCAATGATGGTGCCACTGCACTCCAGCCTAGGCAACAGGATGAAACCCCGTCTCTAAAAAAGAAAAATAAGTGAAAAAGAAAAGCAGAGGGATGATTTAACACAAGTGAAGGATTGTGATTAGCTTTGGGCAGCATAGCGAGACTCTACCTCTACAAAAAAATTTAAAAATTAGCTGGGCATCGTGGCACACACTTGTGGTTCCAGCTACTCGGGAGGCTGAGGTGGGAGGATTGCTTGAGCTCAGAGTTTGAGGCTCCAGTGAGCTGTGATTGCACCGCTGCACTCCAGCCTGGGTGATAGCGAAAGATCCTGTTTCTGGAAAAAAAAAGTAACAGCTAAGCCTGGGACCTTCCAACATGAACACAATGGGGAGAGGAGAAGGAACCAGCAGAGACTGAGAAGAGGCCTCCAGGGAGCTAGGAGGAGAACCAGGGGAGAGGGTGGGGTCCTGGAGGCTGAGAGAGGAAGTACCCGGAAGAGGGGTGCTGGTGATGGGCTACACATGATGTGGATGGAGAATCAATGATGGATGCAGCAGCTTGGGGCCCCGGGCCACTGGGATGATACCAGCTGTGGTGGATGGAGTAGATTGACCACTGGTCCCCCAAAAGATATATCCAGAGCCTAACCCATATGAATGGGTTAGTACATGTGAATGTGACCTCATTTGGAAATAGGCTTTTTGCAGATGCAGTTAAGTAAGGTCAGAATCTCAAGTTGGGCGCAGTGGCTCACACCTGTAATGCCAACACTTTGGGAGGCTGAGGTGGGTGGATCACCTGAGGTCAGGAGTTCGAGACCAGTCTGGCCAACATGGTGAAACCCCATCTCTACTAAAAATACAAAAATTAGCCGGTGTGGTGGTGGGCACCTGGAATCCTAGCTACTTGGGAGGCTGAGGCAGGAGAATTGCTTGAACCTGGGAAGTGAGGGTTGCAGTGAGCTGAGACTGAGCCATTGCACTCCAGCCTGGGTGACACGAGTGAAACTCCATCTCAGAAAAACACAAACAAACAAAATGAATCTCAAGATGAGATCATCCTGGATTTAGGGTTGGCGCTAAATCCAATGACATGTGTCCTTATAAGAGGCAGAAAAGACCCCCCCACAAAACACTGTCTGTGAGGACAGGCAGAGATTGGAAGGGATGCCACTGCAAGTCTGGGGTTGCCAGCAACCAGCAGAAGATGGAGAGGGGGCATGGGCAGGATAGACCCTCCCTCAGAGCCTTCAGAAGGAGGCAGCCCTCCTGTTCCTGTGGTTTTCGCCTTCTGTCCCCTGGACTACAAGAGAGTGAATTTCTCTTGTCTTAAGTTTCCGCTTTATGATAATTTGTTCACAGTAGCCACAGGAAACAAGCACATTGGAGTAGTGAGGGTTTAAGTCTGAGTCTTATGTATTTATTTAAAAAAAATTTTTTAGAGACAAGTCTGGCTCTGTTGCGCCGGCTAGAGTGCAAGATAATGGCTCACTACTGCCTCCATCTCCTGGGCTCAAGCAATCCTCCCACCCTCATCTCTCCAGAGTAGCTGGGACTATAGGCACGCACTACCATGCCTGGATAATTAAAATGTTTTTATAGAGCTGGGTATAGTGGCTCACGCCTATAATCCCAGCACTTTGGGAGGCTGAGGCGGGTGGATCACAAGATCAGGAGTTCAAGACCAGCCTGACCAACATGATGAAACCTTGTCTCTACTAAAAATACAAAAATTAGCTGGGCGTAGTGGCACGTGCCTGTAGTCCCAGATACTCAGGAGGCTGAGCAGGAGAATCGCTTGAACCCAGGAGGTGGAGGTTGCGGTGAGCCAAGATCATGCCACTGTACTCCAGGCTGGGTGATAGAGTCTCAAAAAAAAAGAAGAAAAAAAATTGTATAGAGATAGAGTCTCACTATGTTGCTCAGGCTGGTCTTGAACTCCAGCAGTCCTCAAGCAATTCTCTTGCCTTGGCCTCCCAAAGAGCTGGGATTACAGACGTGAGCCACCATGCCCAGCCAACCCTGACTCTTTAAGAGGAGGGAGGAAGAGAGGAATTGGGGCAAAAAAATGGGACAGTGGTGGGGGAGGGAGGTGGAGCAGGCAGGGAGCTGGAGGGTGGAGGCTGGTGTGTGCGTAGCTGAGTGGTGGAGGTCTGGAGGCATCCCGCATGCCAGCTTCCATTTCCTCAAAATATAGCATGATCATTTCCCATGATTTTCATATTTCATATTATTTTGGAATTTTTAATATAAGTCAATAGATTATTGAAGACCACTCCATTATTCATTGGGTGGAACATTCTTGCATTTTGATTGCAAGCATCATTTTCTGACACTCCCTTGAAATGTCTTGGGCTTCCTCGAACCACCTGTACACCCTCCGCTCTAGAAGCTGAGAGGGGGGCTCTCAACTTGATGGGGTTCCCGGTGCCCTGGGCGTGGACTAGCTGTGGATTCCTGGGCGAAGGGGCTTATTACAGCTGTTGGGATTTCAAACAGCTCTATCTTGTAATGGCCTCACGTAGCCGTTTAAAATTCCAGAATTTAATCACCATGCCTGGCATAAAAATAAAGGAGGGTGAGTGAGGAGGATAGGAAAATATTAATGCAAACACACAAGACCACAGGCCGCAGCAGCTTGGAGCAGGAAGTGTGTTTTTACCCCTGGCTGCAGAGTGGATTCTGGCATTTAAGCTGATGGCTTTGTGCAGCCAGGCAGCTGAGCACCTGCCAAGCCATCCCCCTGTTCCATCTGTCTGGGTGTAGCTGGGGAAACAGGATGGTCCCACCAGGGATGGAAAGCCAGTCTACTCTGGGCTGAATGTCTGTGTCCCCTCCAAATTTGTGTGTTGAAACTCTGAGTCCCAATGTGACGGTACTAGGAGGTGGGTTCTCTGAGAGGTGATTAGGTCATGAGGGTGGGGCCCTCATGAACAGGAGTAGTGCCCTTATGAGAAGAGGCATCAGAGGGCTTGCTCTCTTTCTTACATTGTAAGGATACAGTGATATAGCTTCTCGGCCTTTTGGCTAACTAAGATCAAGTTGTAAGGATCCAATGAGAAGTCACCATCTGCAATCCAGGAAGACGGAGCTCGCTGGAACTTCCAGCTTCCAGAACTGTGAGAAATTAACATCTTGGGTCGAAGCCACCCAGTCCATGGTAATTTGTTTTGGCAGCTCGAGCTGAGTAAGTCACGGCCCTTCTGAGAGATGGAGCAAAGGCTCTGACAGAGCCTGTAATGGTGGCTGCAAGGAGGCCCCACCGGGGAGACATTTGTCCTGCTTCTCTCTGTCCTATCTAAGGGATTTCTCCAAGGTGGTTTGGACTACAGACAATTTTTCTTGGAGCATTGACTTATAACCACCCCCGAGAAAGCCGTGGTATCCTTGTGTGGGTTAATTCACTCATTCCCTCATTCATTAAGGGTATCCCTGAAGCCCTTCTCAGTGTCAAAGAAAACAATCGATTCTCCACTTATTTGTCCATTCAAGGCCAGGTTATCCGGTAATGGACTGGAGGTATGTGAGTCCCCGTGGATTAGAGGTCCTTGTACAGAGTGACAGATTCGGATGTGTTCAGCCCCTGGCTGAAATAAGCCTTCCTCATGGCTTCTTGTGAATACAGGTGACCATTCATCAATTCTGCACACCCCGAGAACCACTTCTGGAGGGGCATGCAGGGTCTTTAAAATGTTTCCTTGGCCGAGGGAAAAAGCTAGGTGCCCCAAGACCCCATTTAAATCAGTGTTGCAAGCATCTATTCCTCAAAGCTGGAGATAATCCAACCCTTTAACCTCACCACTGCGCGCTGTGTTTTTGTGTTCGCTGGCAGGGCTGCCGGACCCACGGATAAATTCATTAGGTTGTATGTTTTAACCTCCACGGCTTCACTCTTCCACTCCCTTTCTGGCTTGCACCGGGAGGCATTCCTGATAAGCCAATCATCTGCCTTTGGAAGGCATGGGAGCCAGCCGGGTTCTGCATTACCGGTGTGGGGTTTTCATTTTTATTTATAGTGCGTGTCTGAGACAAGCCAAATGTTGAATCGTCCAGGGTATTATGGAGAAAATATCCCCGCACATTTCAAAAATCTTCTATCTGTCTGAACGAGAGGTTGCCAAGGGGAAATTTACCCAACCAGCTGCTTTTTTTATGATGAAGAGAGGGAGAGTGCCCAGGCCCATTGTTGGATGGGAGTGTTGTCATACAGCCACCAAAGCAGAGTTTGCAATGCGGACGCAAAATGCTCCCAGCTGGGGCTCAGTAGAGCAGCTCTGTCGGTCCCCACCACCTCACAAATTGTACTCTGATTTGCTTAAGTCATAAAGTCATGTGTCCCATGGCTATTTCTATTTTTTTAATTTTATTTTTCTGTAAGTTATTGGGGTACAGGAGGTATTTGGTTGCATGAGTAAATTTGTTAATGGAGATTTATAACATGCTGGTACACCCATCACCCGAGCAGCACACACTGCATCATATTTGCGGTCTTTTATCCCTCACCTCCTCCCTCTCTTTCCCCCAAGTCCCCAGAGTCCATTGTATCACTCTGTGCCTTTGTGTGCTCACAGCTTAGGTCCCACATATCAGTGAGAACATACGATGTGTGGTTTTCCATTCCTGAGTTATTTCACTTAGAATAATAGTCTCCAATCTCACCCAGGTCACTGCACATGCTGTTAATTCACTCCTGTTTATGGCTACATAGTATTCCATTTTATATATATATATATATAATGAGTTGGAGGCAGCAACCAACCTGCCTTCATTTCCGTTGGGAGGCTGGGCCTCTGGGCTGGAGAGATGTTGACCACTGTAGAAAGTAAAAAGTACCTCCTCAGAGTTTCCCTTCTTGTTAAAGAAGAAGAACAATAAGTGTTAGAAGTAATAGTTTGTTTGAAAGACTAACTTTCTTCAAAGCCTTCTTGCTTTTTACTAATAACTCTTTGTTAAGCCCTATCCTATGTAGCTGTTAGACTTGTTCACAGGCACGTAGTACATTATACTTGTACTTGTAGTTTAACCAAGATATCTGTGCTGGACGTGCTCACAGGCATGTCCTAGCTTGCAGCCTATGCCCCTTCCTTATTTGGACTTCCTCTTTTTCTTTGTTCTCCATTGCCTTTACTTATTTAGAAAAGTTTTAAGTTGTTAGCCAATCAGGTTTTAGTTTAGATTGTGAGGTCTCTGTTGGTCCAACCAACAGAGATTGGACACAGCAGTAAGGACCCAAAGTGTAAAGAATAAATATGCCTGCCTTTCCTTTGTTCATTGTACTCTCATGGCAAGATGGTTAATGAGCACCCTTTCTGCAGAAAGTATAATTACCTTGCTGAGATAACTTTTTATCTGAATGCTAATTTTTCCTGCAGCACCTAGGAACAAACATACTGTCTCAACCACTGTGAGATATATATATTTCTTTATCCACTTGTTGATTGATGGACATTTGGGTTGGTTCCACAATTTTGCAGTTGTGAATTGTGCTGCTATAAACATGTGTGTGCAAGTATCTTTTTCAAATAATGACTTCTTTTCTTCTGGGTAGATACCCAGTAGTGAGATTGCTGGATCAAAAGGTAGCTCTACTTTTCGTTCTTTAAGGAATCTCCACACTGTTTTCCATGTGGCTGTACTAGTTTACATTCCCACCAGCAGTGTAGAAATGTTCCCAGCTCACCACATCCATGTCAACATCTACTGTTTTTTGATATTTTGATTATGGCCATTCTTGCAGGAGTAAGGTGGTATTGCATTGTGGTTTTGATTTTCACTTCCCTGATTATTAGTGATGTTGAGCTCCATGGCTATTTCATATATGTATATATATATTTAGAGAGATGGCATCTTGCTCTGTCATCCAGGCTGGATGGAGTGCAGTGGTGCAATCATAGCTCACTACAGCTTTGAACTCCTGGGCTTAAGTGATCCTCCTGCCTTAGCCTCCTGAGTAACTGGAACTACAGGCACATGCCACCATGCCCTCCTAATTTTATTTTATTTTGTAAACCCAGGGTCTTGCTATGTTGCCTAGGCTGGTCTTGAATTCCTGACTTCAAGTGATCCTCCCACCTTGGCCTCCCAAAATTCTAGGATTACAGGCATTAGCTGCCGTGCCTGGCCCATGGCTCACTCTCCCTTCCTTTCCTTTCTTTTCATCCCTCCCTCCTTCTCTTTTTTACTGTATCTCTTGCTCTCTCTTTTTCTTCCCTTCCCTTCTCTCTTTCTTTCTTGTCTCACTCTGTCACCCAGGCTGGAGTACAGTGGTATGATCTTGACTCACTGCAACCTCTGCCTCCCAAGTTCAAGTGATTCTCCTGCCTCAGCTTCCCAAGTAGCTGCGACTACAGGCATGTGCCACCACACCTGGCTTATTTTTTATCTTTAGTAGAGATGGGATTCACTATATGTTGGCCGGGCTGGTCTCAAACTCCTGACCTCAAGTGATCCACCTGCCTTGGCCTTCCAAAGTGCTGGGATTATAGCTGTGAGACACTGTGCCTGGCTGCCCATGGCAATTTCTCTATTTCAGCTCAAAATTAAAGTTTGTTGCAGTGGAGGGGCTGATAAGAAAGAAATATGTCTCTTCCCACATGTCTTGTCTTTCAGACATTGGTCCATTAGAATGGGATTCCTATTCTCCCTAATTTACCCTCATTGAAGGCTCTAAGAAAAGATGAAAGGCTGGGTGCGGTGGCTCACACCTGTAATCCCAGCATGTTGGGAAGCCAAGGCAGGTGGATCACAAGGTCAAGAGATCAAGACCATCCTGGCCAACATGGTGAAACCCCATCTGTACTAAAAATACAAAAATTAGCTGAGGGTGGTGGCGTGTGCCTATAGTCCCAGCTACTCAGGAGGCTGAGGCAGAATAATTGCTTGAACTGGGTAGGCAGAGGTTGCAGTGAGCTGAGATCACACCACTGCACTCCAGCCTGGTGACAGATAGGACTCTGTCTCAAAAAAAAAAAAAAAAAAAAAAAGAAAAGAAAAGAAAAGAAGAAGAAAAAGACTAGGATCCCAGCAATCAACCTGCCTTGTTAATCTGGCTCTGATACACACAAAGGCTCTCCAGATCTTTTTGTTGCTGGAGGGCCATAGTTAGAAGTATGAGTTACTGTTCCTACCTTAGATCTGCAGATCTGCTGGTAAATAGAGAGTTCTGGTGGGGAAAAGAATGGTCTATTAACCATGTCTTATGATCTGTAGTCTTAGCCTGCCTGAGAAGCTATGCGTATGGATGAAGACGGTTTTTCAGGCCCCACAAATATCTGTCTTAATGAAGATGTATGTCACCCTATTAGCATGCCCTCATTTCTTCCAAAGCTTGCTGTTACATTTGCAATGGATGGCAGATGTTTGCAGAACTACCAAATGCCTTTACACTGAGTTCCCATAAGATCTTCCGCCCCACGCTTTCCCTTCAGGAAGGCGAGTGATACTGGAGAATTGGCTACCAGATCATTCTGCCCTTGCCAATCACAGAACTAACAGAAATGTACTCCATCCAGCCCTGTAATTAGACTCTGTGGCACTGATATTTCAGATGAATACAGTAATGTTCAAAATAAGCCCAGATTCATCTCACAGAGGAAAGAGGATGATGCGATCCAAGCTGATTTTCATGTCAGGAAGAGACAGTAAGCTTTATTTTTATGATTCCATGTAGATTTATGTTCTTATTACCTATCACACTCGTATAAGAAAAAAAGTATAAAAGAGCATGTTTGCCTATTTTCCCATACAGGGGATCTCATAAACTGCGTTAAGGATGTGATCACTATACTTAAACGTTTTACAGTAATGTTTCCTTAACAGCCAAAAGCACTTTCATTTAATATTAATAAAGCAGATGTTTTGGCTGAAAATGACTGGAAATCACATGGCTTTTATATGTTCATGAATGATGGTGCCTTCCTCTATAATGTTCTCTAAGTGGTCAACATCTCCCTAGCCCAGAGGCCCAGCCTCCCAACAGAGACAAGGCTAGGATTACCGGTATGAGCCACCACACCTGGCCTGGAACTTCATCTATATATTTGATAGAGATGGAGTCTCACTATGTTGCCCAGGTTGATCTCAAATTCCTGCCTTAAGTGATCTCCCCCGATTCAGCTTCCCAAGTAGCTAGGATTACAGGTGTGTGTCATCATGCCTGTTTAATTTTCTAAAACAATTTTTTTTTTTTGTAGGGGTGTGATATCACTATATTGCCCATCCTGATCTTGAACTCCTGGCCTCAAGCAATCCTCCTGCCTCGGCCTCCCAAAGCACTGGGATTCCAGGCATGAGCCACCATGCCAGGCCAGAGACTTTTTTTAAGGTTGAAGCTGGTGGCCTTGCAGGCAATAAACAGTAGAGAGCAGACACGGCAGCATAGCCAGGCTCAGCCTCAGAGAGGCCCATCAGGACGGGGAATGGAGGAGCTGACAGAGCAGGTTCAATCCCCTATCTGCATCTTCCTTGTATGTGACCTGGGCACATTACTTAACCCTTTTTAAGCCTCAGTTTCTCTCCTGTACAATGGGAGCAATGCATCCCTTGAAGATCTTTCATGAGGAATAAGAATAATCTCTGTGATATGCTTGACATTGAATTGGTTCCCAGCACAGACTGTCAACTCCACCAGGACTCTGTGGCTTTTTTTTTTTTTTTTTCAGATGGAGGCTTGCTCTGTCACCCAGGCTGGAGTGCAGTGGTGTGATCTCAGCTCACCACAACGTCCAACTCCCAAGTTTAAGTGATTCTTGTGCCTCAGCCTCCCGAGTAGCTGGGATTACAGGTGTGCTCCATTACAGCTCATTTTTGTATTTTCAGTAGAGACAGGGTTTTACCATGTTGGTCAGGCTGATCTCGAACTCCTGGCCTCAAGTGATCCACCTGCCTCGGCCTCCCAAAGTGCTGGCATTACAGGCTTGAACCACCGCGCCCAGCCCCCTCTAAACTTCCTGTCTGTTTCTAATTTTACATATATATGTATATGTGTGTGCCTATATATATATATATTCAACATATGAATATACATGATATGAATATATAAATACATGAATATGTAATATAAATATATATATTCATATGATATATATTCATATGCTATATATTCAACATATGAATATATATGATATGAATGTATATAGAGGCATACATACATATGTAGTTTACTATTTCAGAACGTCAGTATGAATGATCTAGGTGGAGAGATTATGGCTCATTTAGAATTTTCTTTCTCTTTCTTTTTCTTTCTCTTTGTCTTTCCCTCCCTCCCTTCTTCCCTCCCTCCCTCCCTCCCTCCCTCTCTCTCTTTCTTTTCTTTCTTTCTTTCTTGAGAGAGGTTCTCACTAAGTTGCCCAGGCTGGCCTCAAACTCTTGGGCTCAAGCAATCCTCCTGACTCAGCCTCCCAAAGTGCTGGAATTACAGGCATGAGCCACCAACCTGGCCAATTTTCTTTAAAAATCAAACAATCTTAACAAATATTATGTTTTTTAAAGGGGAGGCTCAGAAGGTGGTTGACAGAGGCAAGTTTTTTTTTGAGACAGAGTCTCGTTCTGTCGCCAGGCGCCAGGCTGGAATGCAGTGAAACGATCTCAGCTCACTGCAACCTCTGCCTCCGGTTCAAGGGATTCTCCTGCCTCAGCCTCCTGAGTAGCAGGCACGTGTCACCACGCCCAGCTAAGTTTTATATTTTTACTAGAGACAGGGCTTCACTACGTTGGCCAGGATGGTCTCAATCCCTTGTCCTCGTGATCCACCCACCTTGGCCTCCCAAAGTTCTGGGATTACAGGCATGAGCCACCATGCTCGGCTTCCTCTCCCTCATTTTTGGAATACATATGTACACACATGTATCGATATATATGCATACATATACACACATATATACATGTGCATATACTTGTGTGTGTGTCTGTCTATGTGTACATGTGCACGCATGTGTGTAATCTCATCCCTCGGTCCTCATAGGGCCTCTGTTTCCCTGTCTGAACCCTGTGGCAGGTACAGGGCTAGTGAGAGGGCATTCCCAGGCTCCCGTTTGGAGAATGGGTGGAACACAGATTATTCATTATCACAGTCGTTGGTTTTTATTTTCGGTCTTGATGAAAACGGAGCAATTTTTACCTTGTCACAAAGGACACACCGCCATGACTTAAGTGTGCCAATTTATTGAGCTGACTTCATGCATTAATACTTTTGATGGTTTGATACATTTATGACATTTTTACAATGTGTCCACCTTTGGAAAATTCTAGCATGAAGGGAATGAGTTTACCTCCTTCACACAATTATGACGACTCTGTTTTTAGGAACTGATTAGAATAGTGGCTTTTCTTGGTGGGGCTGAAGGAGGGAGGAGGCGATTTGGGTAGGAGTGTCTGGAGAAAGATGGGAAGAAGAGAATACTGAGAAGGGGTCCCAGGGAGGGGACTGCGGTGTCTGTGTCCTTCAACAGCCATGAAAGTTGTGATGTGGAGAGGCATTTTCAGAAGAACTTCAGTGATGCCCCGAACATGGGCAGAGTGGCCCTGGACACTGTGGATACATTCAGAGGTAGATCCAGTGGTGTTTAGCCTCAGGGAGGCCACGGCTTCCGAGGTACTGGCATCCAGACCCTGGGCACAGACAGTACAGTTGTGGTGTCCATTGTTGGTGCCTACCTGTGATGGTTATTTTATTTTTTTAGAAACATGGTCTCACTCTGTTGCCCAGGCTGGAATGCCATGGTGTGATCATAGTTCACTGCAGCCTGAACTCCTGGGCTCAAGCGATCCTCCCACCTCAGCCTCCTGGTATGGGACACCACACCAGGCCTGTGCAGGAAATGCAACTAGCACTGACACTTCTTACCCCTTTCTTCTCACTTATCTAATTATTTTCTAATTAAATAAGATTTTCTGCCTGTAGTATAGGCAGACATATAGATAGGGTGACTTGCTCAGCTGGGGGACTTTGGCATGCTCAGTCACACATTATTAGTCACAAGTACAGTTCTTACTTTAGACTGAAAAACAAAATGTTTTCCTCTAGAATAGAATTAGAAAACAGAATTTTGACTTGTGAATTTGCTAGAATTCTTCCTTCCTGTGCCCCTTAGGGGTATTGAGTTATTTATTCTTTAGCCTGTGAGATGCAAAGAAAGTTCTTAGAACGCATCTCAGAGGCACCTCTGGACTCTGAATTCATGGAGACATCATCTCATGGCACATCTCACTATTCTCCCTTCCGAATACTGTTTTTGTTTTTTAAATAAGTAATGTAAGGTGAATCCTCTGAGTTTAAAATGTTCTTTCCATTTCTCTCCTCAGTCAGCTCCCTTTCTCCTTTTCCATTGCAATTTGCTTTTTTTAAAAAAATTTATTATTATTATTCTTTGAGACATGGTTTCACTCTGTCAACCAGGCTGGAGTGCAGTAGTGTGATCATAGCTCACTGCAGCCTCAAACTCAAGGGGTTCTCCCCTCTTAGCCTCCCCAGTGGCTGGGACTTCAAGCCCAAATCACCAAACCCAGTTAATTTTTTGTAGAGATGGGGCTTCACCATGTTGCCCCAGGCTGGTCTTGAACTCTACCTCAGCCTCCCAAAGTGCTGGGATTATAGGCATGTGCCACTGAGCCTGGCCCGAAATCTATACAGTAACCAGTTTGCCTTAGATGAGTCAGGGAGGAGGTAGAGCTAAGGTCCTGTGAGCAGATGTTTGCAAGAAACAAAGCTCTGAAATTGGGGACCCAATAAGTTTCTCCATTGTGACTGGTGTCTGTGCCCATAGGTCTTGTGAAAATGTTCTGGTTTAGAAAAAAATTACAAAAAATGATTTCCAATAACGTAAAGCCTCAGATACAAATCAGAGTGGAAGCTTAGGATAGAAAATGGCAGTTTCCTGACCCCTTCCTCCCACCCCCATCCTGCTGGCTCCAAGACCACCTCTCTGTACAGTTTACCTCTGCAGTTCATTTGATAGCTGTTCCTGGAACACTGGACAAATGCCTCTTTCTCTGTTTCTTCACTTGTCAAGAGTAACAACTGGGGCTGAGGGCAGTGGCTCATGCCTGTAATCCCAGCACTTTGGGAGGCTGAGGCAGGAGGACTGCCTGAGCCCCAGGAATTTGAGACCAGCCTGGGTAACATAGTAAGACCCTGTCTCTTTTTAAATTTTTAAAAATTAGTTGGGCATGGCGGTGCACACCTATAATCCCAGGTACTCAGGAGGCTGGGTGGGAGGGTTGCTTAAGGCCGGTAGTTGGAGGCTGCAGTGAGCTATGATGGCACCACTACACTCTAGCCTGAGCAACACAGCAAGAGCCTGTCTCTAAAAATAAACATAGGCTGGGCATGGTGGCTTACGCCTATAATCCCAGCACTTTGGGAGGCTAAGACAGGCTGATCATTTGAGGCCAGGAGTTCAAGACCAGCCTGGCCAACATGGTGAAACCCCGTCTCTACTAAAAATACAAAAATTAGCTAGGCATGGTGATGGGCACCTGTAATCCCAACTACTTGGGAGGCTGAGGCAGGACAATTGCTTGAACCAGGGAGGTGGAGGTTGCAGTGAGCTGAGATTGCACCACTGCACTCCAGCCTGGGCAACAGAGCGAGACTCAGTCTCAAAAAAAAAAAAAAAAAATCATAAAAATAAAAATACAAAAAGGAGCCACTGATGCTTGCTGTGTGGTCAGTGAGGACTTAATTGATCAACTGATTAACACCTCATTCTTCCTGCCCCCGCTTCTCTCCCTGTGTGAGCTGAGCACATTCATTTTCCTTCTTGTATTGGCTCCCGGAATGGGGTCCTTGGAAACCGTGGGGACGTGCAGACACCCAGGCTTCCTTTGAGGCTGGGTGAGTAGGTTGCCCCGGATGCTTCAATCTCTGTGGGAGGAAGGCAATTCTGGGTGCTGGTTCTCCTGACTGCCGAGTGGTCTGCCTGGGGTTGGATGAAGGCTACCATATTTGTCAGCACATGGGCCAGGGAGAGGGCTGGAGAAAGGGGACGGGGGCAGATGTATCCTAATCACACCACTCTCAGTCCCCCTTTCCCCAGTCTCCACCAGGCCATCCTGGCTAGATTCCCCGGCCCTCATCCTCCAGCATTCCACTGAATTCCTAGTCATGACTTCCTCCCCCATTTCATCATTTTGTGTGGCCCCATTCACTTTCTTGTATTCCCGAAACCTGCTGAAGTTCCTTACTCACCAGGTAAGAACTTTCTCCCCTTGCCTGTCTGCCGCCTCCCCAGGAAAACCATAGCAGCCTTTGGAACAGGTCTCCAGGCGCCACACGGAGGCCTGAACTCCAAGGCCAGACAGCCCTAGACAGACAGTCTGTAAAGAAAGCCCAGGCATGAACTCCGATGATGGGCTGCCTGGGGCTTTCTGGGTTCCCTTTATAGATGTTCCAGACAGTTCTATTCATCTGAAACTTCCTTGCAGGCTTAAAACCATCACTCAACCCTGGGCCATTTGGGAAATATTAAGTCGTCTTTACAATGGTGGGAATGAGATGGTGGTTGAGTCAAGCCAACCTGCACATCCCTTCTTCTGCGAAGAGGTGCCCATGAAAGCACATTTCTACCAGACTGGTCACTCCAGGAATCAGTTCTTGTGAAAATAAATGAAAGTTTTGAATGATTTCAAAAATCTCTGTGAGCACTTTCCTTTTTTTTTCAGATGGAGTTTCGCTCTGTCATCCAGGCTGGAGTGCAGTGGCATGATCTCAGCTCACTGCAGCCTCTGTCTCCTGGGTTCAAGCAATCCTCCTGCCTCAGCCTCTGGAGTAGCTGGGGTTACAGGCATGTGCCACCACTCCTGGCTAATTTTTGTATTTTTAGTAGAGACAGGTTTCACCATGTTGGCCAAGCTGGTCTCGAACTCCTGACCTCAAGTGATCCACCCGCCTCTGTCTCCCAAAGTGCTGGGATTACAGGTGTCAGCCGCTGCACCTAGCCTGGTATTATTCCATTTTCCAGAGGAAACCAGTGGGCATAGAGGGGTTGCCAGACAGATTGGGTGTGTTGCCCCAGGTCTCCAGACAAACTGGGGGTGTTGGAATTTGGTTTCTAGCCAGGTGTGGCTCCTGCATCAGGAACAACTCTGGAGAGCCACCCCTCTGGGACCCCCACATCAAATCATGGCTCTCCTAATTGCTTGAACCCAGGAGGTGGAGGTTGCAGTGAGCCGAGATTGTGCCACCGCACTCCAGCCTGGGTGACAGAGCGGGACTCTGTCTCAAACAAACAAACAAACAAAAAAATCATGGCTGTCCTGGTTGTATTACTTATTTCTAAGTTGTCAGTCCTTGTGGACTAAGTCTTTTTTTTTTTTTTTTTTTGAGATGGAGTCTTGCTGGCTCTGTCACCAGCCTTGAGTGCAGTGGCATGATCTTGGCACACTGCAACTTCCGCCTCCTGGTTCAAGCAATTCTCCTGCCTCAGCCTCCCGAGTAGCTGGGACTACAGGTGCATGCCACCATGCCAGGCTATTTTTGTATTTTTGGTAGAGGCCGGGTTTCACCATGTTGGCCAGGATGGTCCCAAACTCCTGACCTTGTGATCCTCCTTCCTCAACCTCCCAAATTGCTGGGATTACAGGCATAAGCCACCATGCGCAGCCTTTTTATTGTCCCAAAAGGTGCCAGGCGGGACGCCTCAGTGAATGGCAACCCCGACTTGGAGGAGTTTGGGATGGCCCCGAGGAGGCTGGTGCTCACTGTTCTCAGAGGAGTCCCTTCTTATTCTCCTCGCTGGATTCTCGGATAATGCACAGACGAAAGTACGGAAGGAAGGGCCACTGGCACTGGTTTATTTTAATTTTTTTTCCAAAGAGCTTTCATTAATAGAACGAAAAAAGAACAGAGTATAGCCAGGACCAAAATTGGAGGTAACGAAGCCAAACTATATCCAGGCTGAAAGTGTTGGCCTGGGAACACCCACTTCGTGGAGCAGAGGCGTCTTGAAGGTGAACAGGAAATCTGTCAGCTTTCCATGGGCGGGGCCTGGCTGTGAGGGGCGGGACTCTGGGTGAGAGTGGGCGGGGCTCTGGATGGAGTCGCACAGGGCCTGGCTGGCAATGGGTGGAGCTCTGATGGGGTGGGCGGGGCTCTGAATGAGAGTGAGTGGGGCTCTGGCTGGATGTGGGTGTGGCTCTGGATGGGGAAGGGTGGAGCTCTCGATGGGGTGGTAGAGCTCTGAATGAGAATGAGTGGGACTCTGTCTAGGGAATGAGCGGGGCTCTGGATGAGAATTGATGGCGCTTTGAAAGGAGTTGGGTGGGGCCCTGGATGAGAATGGGCGTGGCTCTGAATGGGTATGCACAGGGCCTGGCTGGATTGGGTGGGGCTCTGGATGAGAGTGGGTGGAGCTTGGGCTGGGCTCTGGATGAGAATTGGTGGTGCTTTGGGAGGAGTCGGACGGGGCCCTGGATTGAGGTATGCAGGTCTCTAGACATGCCTGGGTGCACATCTGGACCGGTCAGCAGTGGTTGGAAGAGGGGTAATGGGAGGACAAAGGCAGGCTGTGGGAGAAGGTGTGGTCTGGGAAAGACCATGGCCTCTGGACCTAGAATCTAGCTCTGCTGCTTGTCTGCTGCATAAGATGGACAAGTCCTTTGCCTCAGTCTCCTCATTAGCAACAGTCACCTCATGCAGATCAAATGGGAAGGTGCCTGTGAGGCGCTCACATAGTGTGCCTGGCACATGGTGGGCTCTAGGACTGGGTTCCCCTCTTTCCTTCCTCTGGGTTTCCCATTGTCTTCCCTGCAGAGAGGTTCAGGGCACGCGAGTGTGTGTGCATACCTATCCCCTCCCAAAGCTTCTACGAGGCCCAATGCTCCTGGACGTGTCCTCCCCTTGGGAAATGTTTGACGCAACAGAAACCAGGAGACCGAGTTCTGGTCTTAGCCATGCCATTGACGGGGCATGTGGCCCTCAGCTTTCTGGACACAGTTGTCCCATCTGAAAATGATGGGTTTGAGACTAGAGAAGGTGTCTCCTGGGTCCTTACCTCTGGCGCCAAAATGGGGTCACATCATTAGTCCTTGTGGGCACTGTTGGTGGCGTTCTCACCCTTTGGCTCCCATGCAGTCCCCTGTGTCCACTTGCTTGGTTCATGGGACCTCTGGGGGTCCTCACTACAGTCCTTGCCCACTGTGGGAATGTGGAGAGCACAGGCCAGGAAGCTCTAGATCTCCCAACCCAAGAGGAACCGGGGGTGCTGAGTTGGATGGGGAGAGTGGCTCTCCAGGTCTGGGTGGTGTCTGTGGGGTCTGGATGGGGACGGATGCTGGATGGCTACCTGTTCAATCCCTCCTCACCCCTCCTCCTCCCAACTGGAGGCTCCCATCTTCCTGGGGACCCTGAAGGTGGGTTATCCGTGCTTATACACAGATGCTGGTGTGAGTGTGTGCATGAATGTGAGAGAGTGATATAGGCATGTGAAGGTGGGTGTGCGTGCAGGGGCATGAGTGTTCTAAAGTGCATGTGTGTGTGTGCATGTGGTGCGTGGGTGTCTGAGCCCTGCCCCAGCTGCACCTGTGCAGTAGATGAAGGGAGTTACTCTGGCTGTAGAGCTGGGGACCCAGGTGCTTCCATGGGCTCCTCCTCCCCACCCACAGCAGCTCCCGGTGCCCTCTGTGTAGCTGGTAGATCTCTAGATTAGTGGACTTATAAACTCTAACATTCTGTGATCCCAAAATGTAAGACTCAGATGAGTCACTAGAGAAAACCTGGTAACAAAATCCCACTAAAGCACAGATGGCTGCCATGCACTTCTTCCCAGGGGATATATTTGGGTAGAAGAAGAGTTGGGGTGCTGGAGAAAGTGGGGAGGGAGGGACGTGGGGGTGACATGGGTATTTATGTCTGCAGGGAGGCGTGGAGGGACACTGATGTCACATGCATACCATAGGAAGGAGAGGCCTTTCAAAAGAGGAAAAAGGAGAAGCTCCTGGTCCTGGGAGACACCTTTAGGAGTCTGTATGCACAAATACCCCAAACTGGGGTGTCTTAGTTAGCTCAGGCTGTCGTAACAAAATAGCATAGTCTGGGTGGCCTGAACAACTGAAATTTGTCTTCTCATGGTTCTGGAGGATGAAAGTCCAAAATCAGGGTACAACTTCCGGTAAGGGCTCTTTTCCTGGCTTGCAAACAGCCACCTTCTCATTGTGTCCTCAAGGTGGGAAGAGAGGGAGAGAGAGAGCGCAATGGTGTCTCTTCTTGTAAGGACACTAATCCCATCATGGGGACTCTACCCCAAGACCTCATCTAACCCTAATTATCTCCCAAAGACCCCACTTCCAGATGCCATCATAGGGCTTTACCCTGTGAATTTTGGAGGTGCAAAAACATTCAGTTCATAAAAGAGGGGTGGAGAACCATTGGGTGGCCAGAAAGAGAAGACTGAACGTAACATGACGATGACCTTTGGCAGTCAGTAACAGCTTGCTGTGTGTTCGGCATTGTGCTCAGAGTTCTATATGTATCAGCTCCCATCACTTTTGGAGCCCAAGTTGGGATTTCTTTCCCACACCTTGCACCCTCTGAACACAACCACCCTAAAACACAGCTACTACAACTGGGCACTCCGAATTCTCCAAATAACTCAGTGTGGTTCCCTTTAAGTCACAGACTTCCCTGGTGCCTTTAAAATGGGTTCATTTAGCACAATCAATTGGCCCACAACTTTTCCAGGAGCACAAATACTAGCTAATGCAAAAGACAAACAGAAAGGGATATTTTATCTCCTTGCATAACTAGTTCAATAGTTTTCTTTTACCTCCCTGGTGAGGAATATAAGTCAAGCTTTGGTGTCTCAGGATGTCTGAAGTCACTGATGGCAAAAACTTTGGAGTTCTAACAGCCAGTCAGCCATGAAACTCATTTTGCTAGTGGCAAAACAAGCAGGGTTGTAATCAATAAGCATCCATTACTTTTCTGTTCTGTGTACCCTTCACTTTTGGGGTAGGGGTCCCTGCTCTTCTTGGGTTTACCCTTTGAACACAGTCAGCATGTCTTTGTCCAAACTAGGGCAGGGGAGCTACTCACAGACAACCACTCACTCACTGGGATCCTAATTTGTGTGTGGATCTTGCCCTATGCCTTTTCCTTCAGGTTTTGTTATGGGTCTGTGTCCTCTATCCCAGTGATTCCCAACCTTTTTGGCACCAGGGACCCACTTAGTGGAAGACGATTTTTCCACAGTCAGGTGTAAGAGATAGTTTTGGGATGATTCAAGTGCATTCCATTTATTGTGCACTTTATTTCTATTATTATTACATGGTAATATATAATGAAATAATTCTACAACTCACCATCATGCAGAATCAGTGGAAGCCCTGAGCTTGTTTTCCTGCAACTAGACAGTCCTGTCTGGGGTTGATGGGAGACAGTGACAGATCATCAGGCATTAGATTCTCATAAGGAGCGGGCAGCCTAGATCCCGCGCATGCGCAGTTCACAATAGCGTTTGTGCTCCTATGAGACTCTAATGCTGCAGCTGATCTGACAGCAGGCGGCGCACAGGCGGTCATGCGAGCCATGGGGAGTGGCTGTAAATATAGATGAAGCTTCACTTGCTTGCTGGTCGCTCACCTTCTCTGTTTAGCCCAGCTCCTAACAGGCCACAGACTGCTACCCATCCGTGGCTTGGGGATTGGGGATCCCTGCCCTACAACTCTCTGAGTCCCCAAATTGGTATATTGAAGCTCCTAGTACTTCAGGAAGTGACTCATCTGGAAATAGAGTCTTAACAAAGGCAATAAGTTAAAGCAAGGTCATTAGGTGGTCCGTAATCCAATATGACTGGTGTCTTTATAAAAAGGGGAAACTTAGGCTGGGCACGGTGGCTCATTCCTGCAATCCCAGCACTTTGGGAGACCAAGGCGGGTGGATCACCTGACATCAGGAGTTCGAGACCAGCCTGGCCAACATGATGAAACCCCATCTCTGCTACAAATACAAAAAATTAACTGGGTGTGGTGACATGCACCTGTAATCCCAGCTACTTGGGAGGCTGAAGCAGGAGAATTGCTTGAACCCAGGAGATGGAGGTTGCAGTGAGCCAAGATGGCACTATTGCACTCCAGCCTGGGCAACAAGAGGTAAAAAAAGCAGGGGGAAATTTGAACACAGAGACACGCATAGAGGGAAGACAAGGAGAAGACAGACATCTACATATGAGCCAGAGGGACCCGGAGCAGATTTTCCCTAACAACACTGGGAAGGAAGGAACCCTGCCCACACCTTGATCTTGGACTTGTGGCTTCCAGAATGGTGAGACCATAAATCTCTGTTGTTTAAACCACCCAGTTCATGGTACTTTGTTATGGTGGCCGCAGGAAACCAAAACTAAATTATTTGCATTTCCTGGCTTTGGGGAATTTACAAAATGCAGTGCAGAAAATTGCACTATTGCTGTCTTTGTAAAACTCTATTACCATAGAAGAGAGGTGCTTGGTGTTCCAGAAAGGGAGGGTGGGAGACAGGACTTCGAGGTCGTGGGGAGGAAGTGTGTGTATTTGAGAGTGGGGGTAGGGATCCTACTTGTAGAATCTGGGGAAGGGGCATCCAGCTGTATACGGACTTTGCCAACGCTTGGTGACAGGGCTTCATGGCTGCTGCTGGTGCAGGCAGATGATTGGACTTGAAAAACGGGGTTTCCCAGGTGGGAAAAGATCTCTGCATCCTGGAGAGATGGCCATCTCCAGACACAGAGCTGACAGCGAACGGAGCTGCCCTGACCCTAGTCAGTGGCTCCACTCACCCTCAGATCTCACCCCATCCGGCCTCGGTTCCTTCCTTTGAAGTGACCAGAATGCTCGGAACCTGACCATCATGCAGGTGTGCGTGGATGGTGCTTGGGTCTCATTTCCAGGCTCAGTGGGGTGTGTGACCAGTGCAGATTCATGGAGCCCTGTGTTGGGAAAGGCCCCTCTTGGGGTTTAATGCTCTGTGGTCATCATCTTGAAATTTTCAATAGTTTCTTTGCATGTGTGTCTTGAAAGTAAAGTCTGGTGGGACACTGAAGCTCCACCCACGGTCCTCAGGACAGGTTTGCCCCTCCCCTACACCTGGCTCTCCAGATGCTCGGCACTGCCCTCTGTTCCTGTTGGGGCCTGGGCACAGTCAGGGGCCGGGATGGGGGTATTCAGTTGTCCCATCCCTGTTAAGCACTTGGGGCTGCATGAAGCACCCTGATGCGAAGCCCAAGGCATTGCCATACCTCCTCCCTGCGCACCCAGTGACATGCCTGAGTGTGGCCCTCTCTGCAGGCAAATCCCATGATGCTCATTCCCTTTTTCCCCTTGGGCTAGAAACAAGTGGGACTTTTAGAGAAGGGATGTCATCTCCTCTGAGGGGAGTAGCCTCTGCACCTCTAACCTGAACTTCAGGCTCTGGCAGATTGTGGCTGCAAACAGCAAAGTGTCAGCTCAGCTTTTGTGGCAGCCCCATGACATGCAAGGCCATGGATAGGAGGAGGCAGGGGGCTGGTGGGCCAGGGGAGGCTGGTGGAGGGCACCCAGGGAGACTTCTCTCAGGGATGAGGCCTCCATGGGCCACAGGTCAATGCACACTGCCACCCCTACCTCATTCTGGCACAGGCTCTTGGGGGACCAATAATTTTTTTTATTTTGAGACAGGGTCTCACTCCATTACTGAGGCTGGAGTGCAGTGGTGCAATCATAGCTCACTGCAACCTCAGCCTCCTGGACTCAAGCCATCCTCCTGCCTCAGCCCCCCAAGCAGCTGGGACTAGCAGGTGTGCACCACCACGCTCAGCTGGGATCAGTAAATTGCCTCAGCTGTGCCCAGGCTGTGCTGTGGCCTCTGCTCTGGGAGGGAAAGCTTGTGGCTTCCTCTAGTCTGTGATTGTTGACTCTTCCTCCCTCCCTCCCTCCCTCCCTTCCTTCCCTCCTTCCTTCCTTCCTTCCTTCTTTTTCTCCCTCTCTCTCCTCCTAATCTCCCTTTTTCCTTCCTTCTATCTTTCTTTCTCTTTCTTTTCTTCCTTTCTTTTTCTTTCTTTCCTTCTCTTTCTTTCTTTACTTCCTTCCTTCTTTTTCTCCCTCCCTCTCCTAATCTCCCTTCTTCCTTCCTTCCTTTCTTTCTTCCTTCCTTCCTTCTTTTTCTCTCTCTGTCTCCTCTCTACATATATATATATATATATATATTTTTTTTTTTTTTTTTTTTCTTCTTTT
>NW_022437099.1:1107568-1151319 GCF_009761245.1 Sapajus apella | reverse complement strand
TTTTTTGATACAGGGTCTCACTCTGTTGCCCAGGCTGGAGTGCAGTGGCACGATCTCAGCTCATTGTAGCCTCTGCCTCCTGGATTCAAGTGATTCTTCTGGCTCAGCCTCCTGATTAGCTGGGATTGTAGACATGTGCCACCATGCCTGGCTAATGTTTGTATTTTTAGCAGAGATGGGGTTTCACCATGTTAGCCAGGCTGATCTTGAACCATTGACCTCAGGTGATCTGCTTGCCTTGGCCTCCCAAAGTGCTGGGATTACAGGTGTGAGCCACCATGCCCTGCCAGGGCTGCATTTTTAAGAAAATATAAATACAATATCATCATCTCCCTTAAAAAACATGTGTTAATCTCCAATATTGTTAAACAGCTTGTCAGGATTCACATCGTTTTCTTTCTCTCTCTCTCTTCCTCCTCCTCCTCCCTCCAAAAAGAAAACTTCCTAGGGCCAACATAACCTATTACCGCAATCTGGGTGGCTTACGGCAACAAACATTGATTCTCTCAGTCTGGAGGCCAGAAGTCCAAAACCCAGGCGTCAGCAGGACTGGCTCCTTCTGGAAGCTCCGAGGGACAGACATCCTCTGCTTCTTTCCAGCCCCTGCGCACCCCGTAGTATGCCGCATGTGGCCCTCTCTGCAGGCAAACCTCACGATGCCCATTCACTTTCTCCACGTGGGCTAGAACACATGGTCTGGGCATTCCTTGGCTTGTGCTTGCCTCACTCCAGTCTCCGCCTCCATCTCCAGTGGCCTCCTCCTTGTGTATGTGTCTCTGCCTCTCTTCTTCTGGGGACACCAGTCCTTGGATCAGCGCCCACCCTAATCCAGCATGACCTCATTTTAACTTGATTAATGACCTCTGCAAAGACCCTATTTCCTTCCAAACAAGATCACATGCACAGGTTTCAGAAGGTGGGGACTTCTACATGTCTTTTTTGGGAACACAGTTCAATGCAACCCCCCATAGGGCCATACTTTGGGATCAGTGGTCATGAAGGTGCTGCTTTGAGGGCTGATGCCTACAGCCATGGCGGCCGAGGGCCCTCTTCTGCCTGGGAGTAGAGGGGAAGAGTTATCTTTCACCCCAGAGGCAGCCTATTAGTATAAACCCTTCCCAACTCCTTGCTTCATAGTGGGACAGCTCTTCAGGACAATTTTCTCCCCAGAGACCCGCTAAGTCCCATTTGACTGTGTCCCGAGGCTGCATCCTGCTGGACCTCCCCTGTGTCCTGTCTTGTCCCAGCCTCCATCAATAAATCGTGTCCTCTCCTTTCCAATTCCCAACTCAGGCTTTGCTTCCTGGGACCCAATCTAAGGAAATATCTCTCTTGGTAGGTTCCCCCTCTTTGGTTTTGACATTTTAATTTAATTTAATTTTTAAAAGAAACTAGGTCATTTGTCCTGCAGAGGCCCCATTGGCTGGATTTGGCTGATTGTACCCTGGGGTGCAGTTGGCTTTTATTGCTAGCCTCTCTCATGCTCTGATTCACCCTTTGCCCGTAATTCAGACGGGGCACGGGTGCCACAGATTCACCTCCCGGACAGCCCCCAGCCCCCAGGCCCCCAGCCATGTGAATGATCAGGTAGAGCTCTGTTAAAAAACACCCTAGCAGTGGCTCATGCCTGTAATCCCAGCACTTTAGGAGGCTGAGGCAGGTGGATCACTTGAGGTCAGGAGATCAAGTCCGTCCTGGCCAACATGGTGAAGCCTCAACTCTATTAAATACAAAAAATTAGCTGGGCGTAGTGGCTTATGCCTGTAATCCCAGCTACTTGGGAGGCTGAGGCAGGAGAATGACTTGAACCCAAGAGGCAGAGGTTGCAGTGAGCTGAGATTGTGCCATTACACTCCAGCCTGGGCAGTAAGAGTGAAACTCTCAAAAAAAAAAAAAAAAAAGAAAGAAAGAAAGAAAAACAACCACAACAAATTCTGTAATATATTCAAAGAGGTTTATTACAAGCCCATATAAGTGACTGTGGCCCTGGGAAAAGTCTCAAGAGGTCCTCAGGAAGTGTACCTAAGGGCTGGGCATGGTGATTATGTCTGTAATTTCAGCACTTTGCGAGGCTGAGGTGGGTGGATCATTTGAGGTCAGGAGTTTGAGACCAGTCTGGCCAACATGGTAAAACTCTGCCTCTACTAAAAATACAAAAATTAGGCATGGTGGCAGGCACCTGTATTCCCACTACTTAGGAGACTGAGGTAGGAGAATTGCTTGAACCAAGGAGGCGGAGGTTGCAGTGAACTGAGATCACACCACTGCACTCCAGGCTGGGATAGAGAGTGAGACTCTGTCTCAAAAAAAAAAAAAAAAGGAAAGAAAAAAGTAAGTGTACCTAAGGGGGTTGGGTTACTGGTTGGTTTTATACATTTAAGGGAGAATGCAGGTAAAATTATACATCAATACATGAAAGGTGTACATTGGTTCCGCTTAAAGAGGTGGGTTATCTTGACGCAGGGACTTACGGCGATAGCTGGATTCAGAGATTTTCTGATTGGCAACTGGCTGAAAGGGTTAAGCTTTGGCTAAAGACTTGAAGTCAGTAGAAATAAATGCTCAAGTTAAGATAATGGGGTGATATGGTTTGGATCTGTGTCCCCACCCAAGTTCCAGGTGGAACTGTAATTCCCATGCTGGGGTTGGGGCCTGCTGAGGTGGGATTGGACCATGAGGGTGGAGTTCTCATGAATGGTTTAGCACCGTCCCCCCTTGGTTCTGTAGGGTGAGTGTGCACAAGATCTGCTTGTTTCAAAGTGTGTGGCACCTCCCTCCTCTCTCTCTTGCTCCTGCTCTGGCCAGGTAAGACATGCCTGCTTCCGCTTCCCCTTCTCATGATTGAAAGTTTCCTGAGGCCTCCCCAGAAACCGAGTGGATGTTGGGACCATCCTTCCTGTACAGCCTGCAGAAGTGTGAGCCAATTAAGCCTCTTTTCCTTATAAATTACCCAGTCTCAGGTATTTCTTTTCTTTTTTGGGGGGACCAAGCCTCACTCTGTTGCCCAGGCTGGAGTGCAGTGGTGCAATCTTGGCCCATCGCAACCTCTGCCTCCCAGGCTCAAGTGATTCTCCTGCCTCAGCCTCTCGAACAGCTGGGATTACAGGCACATGCCACCTGTAATCCACACTTGACTAATTTTTTGTATTTTGAATAAAGATGAGGTTTTACCATGTTGGCCAGGCTGGTCACAAACTCCTGGCCTCAGGTAATCTGCCCACCTCAGCCTTCCAAAGTGCTGAGATTACAGGCATGAGCCACCATGCCCAGCAGGTATTTCTTTATAGTAATGTGAGAATGAACTGATACACAGGGGTTGTGGACACTAAGCATCTTGTTACATAGATGAAGCCTCAGAGGTAGCAGCCCTCAGAGAGAAGAGGTGGTAAATGTCCTTTTTCTGGCCTTAAAAGGTATCAGACTCTGAATTGATCTCTCCTAGATCCAAAAAATGCCTGGCTTCCTTAATGGAGATTCTCTACAGATGCAAATTTCCCCACCAAAGATGGCTTTGCAGGGCCATTTCAAAATACGTTAAGGAAATATATTTTGGGGTAAAATATTTTGATGCTCTTCAGGGTCTGCTGT
The DNA here is from genome assembly GCF_009761245.1 of Sapajus apella. Lineage (NCBI taxonomy): Eukaryota > Metazoa > Chordata > Mammalia > Primates > Cebidae > Sapajus > Sapajus apella. The sequence goes on along the minus strand of NW_022437099.1, from coordinate 1,147,731 downwards.
CTGTCATGTGATGCTATATCGGAGTCAGGTTGGAATTTGAGCTCTTACTGCCACAAAGAGTCTGTCCTGTCAGTCTTACAATTTCTATTTTAATGTCAATACTGGCTGTTGTGCCTAAATCCCAAGAAGGAGTGTGTATAACAAATATGTCCAGCCTCCCTTCTTATCATGGCTGAAAATCCAGTTTTTCAGGTTTCTCTGGGGTCTTCTTGGCCCAGAGGGAGTCCGTTGCATTGTGTTGTTTGGTTGGGAGTAGGATTTTATTTTTGGTTTACAGCTCTGAGACTGGGAGCAAGATGAGGGCCCTCGTGGCTGGAGTCTGGCTGAACTGCAAGGTGGAAGAGGCCTTTCAGGGCTGGCTGTGGTCAGTGTGGGACTTTGACATGGGGCTGTTTACAGTTCCTGAACTACTTCTTCTCAGCCTTTCCTGCCTCACTTGGTGAGGTCTTATGAAGTAGTGAGCCTGCCCCAGTGGGCAACAGGAAACCAGGGGTTTCATACACACCTTGCATTGTTCTGGGGGAGCATTTATCTCTAGTAGCCAGCAGGGGGTAGCATTGGGTACCAAAGGCATGAGCCTGGCCCAAGGGGGTGGGAGCGATTTGGGCTTTGTAGATTTGGGAGAGGTCAAGGTCAGGTTTCCCCATGCCTCACCACTCCCTGTGCCCCACCACAGCTCTCTGGCCTCACCACCAAGTGCCATGATAGCTAGAAATGAGACTTGCAGATTTTCCTCCAAATACCCTCCAGTCCTTCACTCAGGGTTGGCATGTGGCTGGAGATGTACCATGTCTGTGGCTGGCTTGAGCAGAGGTGAGAGTAAAGGTCACGCAGGGCAGCCCCTTGTCTCTGTGCATCCAAGGCCTATTTTGCCGGGTACACATTTTGGGCATCTCATGGGGCAAACATTATCACCCAGGTTTTAAAATCAGGTGTTGGAAATAGATGCTCGGTGCCGCAAAGAAAAATTAGCACTGAGACAAAGGATCTTTCAGCAATGCAATTTTTACTTCCTGGACTGCAGGAAGGGTACTTTTATTAGCCATCATGCCATGAGAGTACAGTGAACAAAGCAAAACACACAAATTTATCCCTTACGCATTTGGGGCTGTCCTTACTGCTCCGTCTGATCTCCGCTGGCTGGAGCCAGACCTCACAATCTAAACTAAAACCCGATTGGCTAACAACTGAAAACTTTTCTAAACAGGTAAAAGCAATGGAGAGCTGGGACATGCCTGTGAGCACGTCCAGCACAGATGCCTTGGTTAAAGTACAAGGACATAGAATGTACTACGTGCCTGTAAGCATGGCATGTCTCACAGCCACAGAGAATAGGGCTTAACATAGTTATTAACACACTTATTCTTTAGGAAGAAAGGAGACTTTAAAAAGGAAGTTTTCTACTTCGCACATCGGGCATGACCCTGGAAGTCCTTTCTCTTGCCACCGAGAAATACAGCATCCCTGAGATGAAGTAGCCCCTCTGGCATGGTCCTTCCACCGTGATTCTCTGCATGAGGCTATCTGTTCTTTCTTTCTCATCTTTTCCTTTTTCTGGCTGGGATTCTGGTGCCACAGCAGCCAGGCAGCCTGGTCCCAAATCTCACACCAGGGCTGCAGCCCTGAGTGGCTGATTTCGTCAGAGCCTTATTGGGTTGCAAGCCGTCCGGACGTCGTCTTAGACAAGGGCATGCTGCTCTGAGATTAAATTTTCCCGTGGAGACGGGACGCTGTCTTTCCTCGTAAAACGTTCGCTTCTGTGAAAGTCGGTGCCCTTGGATCTGAGGGCACTCTGCTCAAGCCTGTGAGGACAGGGACAAGGAGAGGACAAAGATGCTGCTCTCTGGGCCTGTCTGCCTCTTGGGGGAGAGACTCCAGGCATGTGGGCAGTGAGTCCTGGGTTGGAATTCCTAGCTTCTTACCCTACTGACTGAGTGGCTTTAGGTACTTCACTTTGCCAGCCAGAGCCCCAGGGTCCCCACCTGGAAGATGGATCATAGTTGAGGTGCAGATGTAATAAGAGAAGGCAAAATGCCTGGCACACACTTTGTGATCAAGCTGCATTTGTTTTCTCTGCTCCCAGTATCTTCCTCCACAGACCAAAACTCCTGCTTTGCAGGGTAAAGCAAGCACAATACACTCTTCTGTGGTTACCACTTGAGTTGAAATGGCTGAAGCAACATGAGCACTCTGTTTTAATGTGGATGCTATACGCTTTTCTCCCTTTTCTTCACTCCATCAGAAGATGACAGTCTAGCCAGGTGCAGGGGCTCATGCCTGCAATCCCAGTGCTGTGGGAGGCCAAAGCGGGAGGATCACTCGAGGCCAGAAGTTTGAGACCAGCCTGGGCAACATAACGAGACCGCATCTCTAGAAGCATATATAAAAAAATAGCCTGGCATGGTGGCATGCACCTGCAGTCCCAGCTACTCGGGAGGCTGAGGTGGGAGGATCACTTGAGCCCAGCAGGTCAAGGCTGCAGTGAGCTGTGATAGTGCCACTGCACTCCAGCCTGGGTGGCAGAGTGAGACTCAGCTCAAAAAAAAAAAAAAGAAAAAGAAAACTGTCAGCCCAGTTTAGGGTAGGAGTGAGGTGTGGGGTGGGCAGGGTCCCTCTCCCTGACCCGACCATCAGTGGCGAACCCTTCCTCTGCCTGCCCGGCCACGTCTCCAGTCCACATCTCCTGGTGCTTATAGTACTGTGGCTTTGTTGGAGGCTCTGGCCTCAGTGGCTGCCAGAGTGTGCCCCGCAAGGAAACAAAAGATGTTTTCTGTCAGGAAGAAAAATTGTGTGCAGCTGGGGAGGGAGCCTGGTGCCTGGTACGTTCTAGGTATTTGGGACACAACAGTGTAGAGTCAGCCAACCCTCCTTCCTGGGCTCATATGCCAATGGGAGAGAGCCAGTCAACAGAAAGCATAATGCTTAAAAAGATTCTGCAGCAGCCGGGCGCGCCGGCTCATGCCTGTAATCCCAGCACTTTGGGAGGCCCAGGTGGGTGGATCACGAGGTCAGGAGTTTGAGACCAGCTAGGCCAACAAAGTGAAACCCCATCTCTACTAAAAATATAAAAACTTAGCTGGGTGTGGTGGCACGCACCTGTAATCCCAGCTACTTGGGAGGCTGAGGCAGGAGAATGGCTTGAATATGGAAGCGGAGGTTGCAGTGAGCCGAGATCACACCAGTGCACTCCAGCATGGGTGACAGTACGAGACTCTGTCTCTAAAAAATAAAAAAAGAGATTCTGCAGCATGCTAGAAGGTACCAAGCATCACGGGAAAAGGAAGCATCAAAGGGTGAGAGAAAGGCTGCTGGAAGGCGGGGCTCAGTGAGAAGGTGACTTATTTTTAATTGATTGCTATTTTTCAAATTATTTATTTATTTATTTTAGAGAAAGGGACTCACTCTGTTAGCTGGAGGGCAGCGTAATGATCATAGCTCACTGCAGTCGCCTCCTGGGCTCAGGGGGGTCTTCCTGCCTCAGCTTCCCGAGCAGATGGAGCCAAGGCAGCACCCACCACCATACTCAGCTAATTCTTTTCTTTACTTTTTGTAAAGATAGGGTCTCACTATGTTGTCCAGGCTGGTCTGGAACTCCTGGCCTCAAGGCATCCTGCCACGGTGACCTCCCCAAATGCTAGGATTACACCAGTGTGAGCCATCACACCTGGCCTGAAGGTGACTTTTAAACAAAGAGCTGAATTACACGAGAGGAATAGTCAAGTGGAGATCTGGGGGAAGAGTGTCCAGTAAGAGAGAACAGTCGGTGCCAATGCCCTGGGGCAGGAGTGAGCCCGGTGTGTTTCAGGCACAGAGGCGGGGGACGAGTGAAGCCATTAAGGGATTTTGGGTTTTACTCTGAAGGAGATGGGGAGGTACCACAGGTGTTTTGTTTTGTTTTGCTTGTTTTGAGATGGAATCTCACTCTACCCCAGGCTGGAGTGCAAGGGTGCGATCTCAGCTCACTGCAACCTCCACCTCCTGGGTTCAAGTGATTCTCCTGCCTCAGCCTCCCGAGTAGCTGGGATTATAGGCTGATTTTTGTATTTTTAGTAGAGATGGGGTTTCTCCACGTTGGCCAGGCTGGTGAACTCCTGACCTCAGGTGATCTGCCTGCCGTGGCCTCCCAAAGTGCTGGGATTCCAGGCACAAGCCACCACGCCCAGCCTGTTTTGTTTTGGTTTTAAGTGGAGACTCATTCTGTCTCCCAGGCTGGAGTGCAGTGGCGCTCTCATAGTTCACTGCAGCCTCAACCTCCTGGGCTCAAGTGATCCTCCAGCCTGGGTCTCCCAAAGTGCTGGGATCACAGGCATGGCCACTCACTGGGCCTGGTTGATTCAGAGGTTTGATAAAAGACATGACATTATCTGCTCTAGGGACACAAGAATACAGCAGGTTGAGCAGTTAGAAGGTGGTCACAGTGGTTCAGATGTGAGATGATGTGGGAAGTAGAAAAGATCCTCTTTAAAGTTTCCTTTCTTGTTAAAGAATAAGTGTGCTAGTAACTTTGTTAAGCTCTATCCTATGTAGCTGTTAAACATTCGATGTTTACAGGCACGTAGTAGATTCTATGTCCTTGTACTTTAACCAAGATATCTGTGCTGGACGTGCTCACAGACATGTCCCAGCTCTCCATTGCTTTTACCTGTTTAGAAAAGTTTTAAGTTGTTGGCCAATAGGGTTTTAGTTATATTGCGAGGTCTGGCTTCAGCTAATGGAGATCAGACACAGCAGTAAGGATGACCCTGAATGCGTAAGGAATAAATATGTCTGCGTTCCTTTTTCATTGTACTCTCATGGCAAGATGGCTAGTGAGGGTACCCTTCCCATAGTCCAGGAAGTAAAAATTGTGTTGCTGAAAGATCCTTTGTCTCAGTGCTAATTTTTCTTTGCTGCACTGAGCATCTATTTCCAACCGATGACGGCTCTACACCTGAACCTGGGAGGCTGCGGTGAAGTGGGGAGGTTCTGGATGTATTTTGAAAGTATTTCCAGCTAGATTAGATGTGGGATGTGAGGGAAAGAGAAGAGTCAAGGATGACGCGAAGCTTTTGACCCGGGAGCCTGGAAGAATGGAGCTGCCATCAACAAGGATGGAGATGACATGAGAAGTTGGTTTTGGATGGAAGCCCAAGGGTTCAGTTTTGGACGGGCTGAGTGAAGGTGTCTGTGAGACAATTCCACGGAGACACTCAGTCGGAAGTTGGATGTAAACATCTATCTCTCTAGAGTTTGGGAGAGAGAGCCAGGTTTGGGATGTACAATTGGGTGTCATGAGCCCATTGATGGAATTTATAGACCATGAGACTTAAACAAGGTCAAAGGAACAAAGATATATGAAGAAGAGAAGAGAACAGAGGTCTGAGCCCTGGAGCCCTCCAAAGTCAAGGAAGAGAGAATAAACTAGCACAGGGGGTCAAGAAGCTGCCAATGAGGGGCAGATGGGGGTCACTGTCGACCCCGGCAGGAGTGCTGTTATCGGTGGAATCCGCATGTTGAAGTCCTAACCCCTATCATCTCAGACTGTGACCGTGTTTGGAGACAGGGTCTCTAAAGCAGTGAATTAAGGTGAGATGAAGCCACCTTAATGTAATAGGACTGGTCCCCTTATCAGAAGAGGAGCTTAGACCCAGACGTGTGCAAAGGAAAGATGGTAGGAAGACACAGGGAGAAGACAGCTCCCGCTGCCACACCCAGCTAAGTGTTTTGTATTTTTTAGTAGAGTCGTGGTTTCACCATGTTGGCTAGGATGGTCTTGATCTCCTGACCTGGTGATCCGCCTACCTCAGCCTCCCAAAGTGCTGGGGTTACAGGCGTGAGCCACCGTGCCCAGCCCCCCAGATTTTTTTTAAAGAAAGAGAAAAAAAGATTACGTAGTGCCCTGTCAAGTTGAGTTATCTCTGCCTTTTGTTGTGTTTGAGCTCTTGTGCCACTCCGTACATTGTAGGTAACTGATAAGATGTAAGTGATTCTCATCCATCAAAATGCAAATGAAGTGTGTCTACTGGAAGGCAATTTATTATCACACCATGGATAGATCAGCTTTGCATCTATTTGCAAATTCACTTTAGCATTCTTTATTGTGATGCTTTCAATCCTTCTTTAAACCATTTGTAACATCTTACTGGTTTCCTCATTAATTAGTGAGTTAAAGAAGGTCTTTGACACGTGTTCACTTTGTATTTGTATGAGAGTCATTTTTTTTTACCTGAAAAAAAGATCCCTTAATAAGATGCTAATAGATGACAGGTGTCTTAGGTGTGCTTTTCTGGTGGGTCAAATTTTTCCATGGTGCTGAAGATCTGAGAAAAAGCAGACCCCTCTCTTAAATTGTCCTGGGAAGTTCTGAGTTTGGGCTACTGAGAGAGACTTTTTTTGTTGTTTTTAGATGGAGTATCACTCTGTTGCCCAGGCTGTAGTGCAGTGGCACGATCTCACCTCACTGCAACCTCTGCCTCCTAGGTTCAAGTGATTCTCCTGCCTCAGCCTCCTGAGTAGTTGGGATTACAGGTGCACACCACCATACCCGGCTAATTTTTGTATTTTTAGCAGAGATGAGGTTTCACCATGTTGGCCAGGCTGGTCTTGAACTCCTGACCTCAGGTGATCTGCCTGCCCCGGCCTCCCAAAGTGCTGGGATTACAGGCATGAGCCACGGCACCTGTCCTGAGTTCGTAAGCTGAGTACTGGGTAGGGGATTGATCCAGAGTTCCCATGAGTGAAAACCCTTGCTCCTGTGTGGATTGAGGGATCCCATTTGTATGTTTGCTACAAGCCTGTCTGGCAACACCATGATTTTTCATGCTAAAACTCCCACGGAACTCAGAAATTCCCAGCATGGTTTATATGTTCATCTGACTGCAACCTGATTGTAAGGTCTTTTAGGCGGACTGACCACACCATGGACGGCATGGTAACCTCTGTGACCTGCATGTACACTCCAGATGAGTTCCTGGAACTAGAATGTCTGAAGTTACTGGAAAACCACAAAAGGAGAAGAAATGATCAACCCCTGGGGTGACTAATTAACTTTGAGACATTCTTCTATTGCTCCTTACTCCCACCTCAACTGATAAGGCAATTGGATTTTGTAACTGACCTTGGTCAACCTCGTGACTCCAGACCCTATGACCCCCTCCCAGCTTGCAAAAAACCGCTCTGAAATGTAACTTCTGTAACTTTCCACTGCCTACCCCAAACCTATAAAACCAATTCCTATCCCACTGCCCTCTGCTGATTCTTCAGACTCAGCCCACCTGAACCCAGGTGAATAAACAGCCATGTTGCTCATACAAAGCCTGTTTGGGGGTCTCTTCATTCAGAGCACGTGTTTTAACATTGATGAAGGTGGGGCTATCCCACTGGACTGGGGTGAGACCAAGGGCACGCACCTCCCTTACATAGTTAATCCCAGCTCTCCACATTTGGCCTTGAGAGGAGAAGCTGCAGGGGCTGGCTAAAAGATGGAGAAGCAGGCCAGGTGTGATGACTCACACCTGTAATCCCAGCACCTTGGAGAGCCGAGGCAGGAGGATCACTTGAGCCCAGGAGTTCAAGACCAGCCTTGGCAACATAGCAAGACCCCCCCCCCGTCTCTACAAAAAAGAAATTAGCTATGCATGGTGGTGTGTGCCTGTAGTCCCAGTTACTTGGGAGGCTGATGTCAGAGGATTGCTTGAGCCCGGGAGTTTGAGGCTGTGGTGAGCCATGATCATGCCACTTGTGGAAAGTAGAAAAGTGTCTTTTTAAAGTCTCCTTTCTTGTTAACTTTGTTAAGCCCTATCCTTTGTAGCTGTGAGACATGCCATGCTTACAGGCACGTAGTACATTCTATGTCCTTGTACTTTAACCAAGCTATCCGTGCTGGACATGCTCACAGGTATGTCCCAGCTCTCTATTGCTTTTACCTGTTTAGAAAAGTTTTCAGTTGTTAGCCAGTCGGGTTTTAGTTTAGATTGTGAGGTCTGGCTCCAGCCAACAGAGATCAGACATAGCAGCGAGGACAACCCCAAATGCATAAGGGACACATGTGTCTGTTTTCCTTTGTTGATTGTACCCTCATGACAGGATGGCTAGTGAGGGTACCCTTCCTGCACTCCAGGAAGTAAAAATTGCATTGCCAAAAGATCCTCTGTCTCAGTGCTAATTTTTCTTTGTGGCACCGAGCATCTATTTCTAACACCACTGCACCCCAGCCTGGGTGACAGAGCAAGATCCCACCTCAAAGAAATAAAATGGAAAACAGGTAAGCAGTGGGGCTTGGCCCTCTGAGCCCACCTACTCTCCAAGATTCTAGGGGTCTCCTGGTTGAGTCCCTCTTTCCGTTCCCTGTGCACACTCTAGAGAGAATGGGACTCAGGAACGTTAGTTCTTGCCACTCTGTCCCCAACCCTGTGTCCCTTCTTAGGATCACAGACTTCGGAGCCCTTCAGTGCTGGGGCAGGACCTGCTCCTCAGCCCGCAATGAACCCTTCTCCAGGGGTTACTCTGAGCTCTGCCCCTCCTCCCACCAAGGAGTAACCAATGCCAGGTTGTAACAATAGCAATCCACAAATGAGTGGCAGCTGGGACTTCTCCTTGGCGGTTGTGGCCAGACTCTGGGCCTCCTTAACTTCCTTCAGAGATCATGCTGTGGCCATTTATTTTTGGTTTTTATTTTTAGAGACAGGGTCCTGCTCTGCTGTCCAGGCTGGAGTGCAGTGGCACAATCATACCTCATTGCAGCCTTGAACTCCTGGGCTCAAATGACCCTCCTGCCTCAGCCTCCTGAGTGGCTGGGACTGCAGGCTCACACCACCATGCCCAGCTATTTTATTTTTATTTTTTGTAGAGTTGGGGGTCTTGCTTTGTTGCCCATGCTGGTCTTGAACTCCTGGCCTCAAGCAATCCTTCTGCCAGCCTCCCAAATTCAGCAACTACACCCAGCCACTGCCACTTATAAAAAAATGCCTCACTGTTCTAGAATCTGATTAGCTTTGACCTTGTACAGGCTCTTTAAGAATACCGCCGCTGCTTCTGAAAAAACATTTGTATTTTTTGATTTGTGGCCTCCTTCTCCAGTTCTCAAAGCTCCACTCAATCTTTCAAGCTTGGACCAAGTGCTGACTCCTTCAGGCAGCCTTCCTGGATTGCTTGCAGATTGAATTGACTGCTCTCTACTCTATAGCTCAAATCCTCTTCCCATCCTGGTTGCATTTAGATGTTCATGTTGTTTCTTCAGTGGATTCATTTGCTCATTCATTCATTCCTCAGGGACTGTGCTAGGCCTGGCATGAAGGTGTAAATGTATCAAGTGCCCTTCATGTCCGTGCCTGCATCCTTGAACCGGCAGTGGGCTGAGCTTCTTCCCAGCACCTAGAACTGCGCCTGCCGCCAGGTGACAGGTGTCTGATAAATAAATAGATGCCAGGAGACCATCTGATCACCTCTCCTGCACTTCAGCACATCCTGTTTGTTTAGACTTTACCAGCTTTGCTAAATCATGCTTTAATTAATGTTCTTCCTCGATGGGAGAGCAGCAGCTGTACGGTGAATTGGAAGCTGTTAGGAAGCTGTCAAGTCTCTGCAGCTGCTCGGGCCTGGGGCCCCGAGGCTGCCTGGTTCCCACGTGGGCTGCATGCCTTGGGCAATCCCCTACCTTCCCCTCCTCAGTCTCTTGTCGGAGCTCTGCAATGAGAGGAGTGGGCCTGCAGGAGCCCATCATTGTGGCATAGCTACCATCATTGCTCCTCAGCAAAAAGGCTTTGCCTCAACGGCCCCTCCACCTTGATTTGGGGCTCCTGTTTTCTGAGCCACCGAACCCTGCACAAAAGCCACCTCTGCCCAGGCAGGGCCAGACCAGGCAGAGGGGTGACCCGCTCTGCTTTCTGAGCAGCATAGCGTCTGCAGGGGCCTGGATGTCTTGAAGTGAGGCTGCCTTCAGGAGAGGACTGGAGGTATGGAGGGGAGACAGTTGACGTAGGTGCCCATGGAGGTGAACAGGCCAGAGCCATGAATGTCACAGGGTGGGAGGCAGGCCCTCCTTCTGGTTCCCACTTTGCAGGATGACCCTGGAAAGGGGACAGGTGTGGTCTGCAGAAAAATCACCAATATCAGCTGGTGACTGTGGCCGAAGCCTTGGACTGTGGCTGAGCCCTTGTCTGTCTGGGGTCTTGCTGTGGGGTTTTGAGCACCTGCTCACAAACAGGCACTGTGCTAGGCCTGGCACACAGGTGTAAATGTGAGTGCCCTCCTTCTCTATGCCTGCATCCTTGGGTGCGCAGTGGGCAGATGCGGCTCTTTTGAGACTGGTGACCTTCACACTATCGGCGTCTTGGGGCTGCTGCAACGAAGTACCGCAAACTGGGTAGCTTCAGACCACAGGAATTTATCCTCTCACGGTTCTGGAGACCAGAAGGCCAGAAGTTCAAGCTGTTGGCCAGGCATGGTCCCTCCGAAGGCCCTAGGGGAGGATTCTTTCCAGTGTCTGGTGGCTCCAGAAATCCTCAGGGTCTCCTGGTTGGGGGCGCATGACTCCCATCTATTTCTGCCTTTCACATGGCCCTCGGCGCTGCGCCTCTCTTTATCTCTCTCTTCCTTTCAAGGCACCCATCACCCAGATTGGTGATCACCCAGAGAAGTGATCCACATGGCCTCATTGCAACTTGATTACATCTGCAAAACCTGTTTCCAAATAAGACCACATTCTGAGGTTCAAAGGGGGCATGAATTTTGGCAGGGACACTGTTCAAATCTGGTGTTGAGGCTGGGTATGTGGTGGCTCATGCCTGTAATCCCAGCACTTTGGGAGGCGGAGTGGGGAGGATCACCTGAGCCCGGGAGGTTGAGATTGCACCACTGTATTCCAGTCTGGGTGATGGAGTGAGACGCTGTCTCAAAAAATAAAAATTGAAAAAAAAAATTAAGAGTTGCCTGCATTTCCAGAGCTTTGTCATGAGAACACAGCTCTGACCACAGCTGCCTGCCGGGTCCTCAGCCATCCCCTCTCAGCCCAGCTGGGGACCCTGAGGCTCAGTGACATGTGATGTGCCGAGGCCCTGGGTCCTGTGGTAGAGGTGGGAGTCCCTGCTCAAGCCCCTGGTTCAAGACCTGCCTCTCCCCGTAGAGTGGCTGGATTCTCCCTCCTGGCGTGCCTTCGTCATCCTCCAGCTTACTGTATAAAAGTTGTCCCGTAACAACGTTCAGTGTCATGAGTCCAGTTTTCCCGAAATGAGGATATGGCCCAACATCTGATGGGGAAAAAACAACTCTTCACCGATCAACAAGATCCCTAAATGCATGAGTAAAAATTAAAATGGCCATTCAAATGTATCTACATATGTATACATTCATCCAGATGTACATATGTATACAAATGTATATATATTCATTCAAATGTATATGTGTGTGTATATATATATACATATATATATATATATATAAATTTTTTTTTTTTAAGAAGGGTCTCACTCTGTTGTCCAGGATGGAGTGCAGTGGTGCGATCTCGGCTCACTGCAACATCCACCTCCTGGGTTCAAGCGATTCTCCTGCCTCAACCTCCCAAGTAGCTGGGATTACAGGCACATGCCACTATGCTGAACTAATTTTTTTGTGTTTTCAACAGAGACGGAGTTTCACTGTGTTAGCCAGGATGGTCTTGATCACCTGATCTTGTGATCCTCCCGCCTTGGCCTCCCAAAGTGCTGGGATTACAGGCGTGAGCCACTGTGCCCGGCCCTTTCAAATATTTTATGTTAATTAACATTTTGGGTGATGATTCAGTTTGGAGAGAGTAAGTGCAGCGCTGGTTCCCTGGCAGGCTGTTCAGGGAGGTGACGTCCTGAAGGAAGGAGGTTGGAGGAGCTGGGTCCATTTATGCTCTCTGCCCTGCGGCACCTGGGGAGGACCCAGACCTGCTGCACAGAGATCTTTTTCTCTGAACACAGAGTCAGTCCATGGGATTTTCTTTTCTTTTCTTTCTTTTTTTTTTTTTTTGAGACAGAATCTCACTGTGTCGCCCAAGCTGGAGTGCCGCAGTGCAATCTCGGCTCACTGCAATCTCCACCTCCTGCGTCCAGGCCATTCTCATGTCTCAGCCTCCTGAATAGTTGGAATTACAGGAGCATGCACCATCACACCTGGGTAATTTTTGTATTTTTAGTAGAGACAGGGTTTCACCATGTTGGCCAGGCTGGGCTGGAATTTTTGACCTTAGGTGATCCGCCCGCCTCGGCCTCACAAAGTGCTGGGATTACAGGCGTGAGCCACCGCGCCTGGCCATGGGAGCTTCTTGCAAAGGTCATAGCAGTTGGGTCAGGGTTTGGGGTGGGTGGGGAACCCAGGGGCATGGGCTTTCTGGGAAGAGTGGGACCCAGGAAACATTGGCTGATAGCCTGGGTTGGGATTCTGCCCTGTGCTGTCTAGCTCAGCCTCTCTGAGCTCCAGGTCTCCTCCTGGGTACCATGAGAATGAGGCCAGCACCTGCCTCAAAGCCTGCAATGAGGAGTAAATGCTTCCTTCTGGGCACAGAGTTTCACTCAGCGCAAGGCATGGGCGCTCAGCTCAGTGAAGGTCAGCCACCATTCTCCCCACTTGCTGGTTTGAATGCATTAACAAGTGAATTAATTTGGAAATGATCAGCAGTAGGAGGTAGGCCTTGCTCCCTCAGAGTCACCCCCAGCAAGGGACTACCTTCTCTCCTTGCAAACTCCCGTGGGTCACACAGACTCAGAAGGCTCTGTCTGCTCTTAGCGTTCAGCCCGCAGAGCACAACCATGATTATGATTCTCACTAGCGTCTGCTCTTTAAAGTAAATAGCCCCTTCACACCCTGAGAACTTACAGATTGGTAAGGATATAAATATATCAATTTGTTTGAGGCCATTGGGGAGAAAAGTAGCATTTTGAGCATTGAGAAGGACTGAATCATGCTCTCATGGTGTGCAATTGGATCAACTCCTTGGAGGGGTCAAATGTAATTTTAGAGCAGAATTAGTATGATTCGTGATAGAGCTGTTACACTTATAAAAACTATTTATTTATTTTTTTCAGTTCTAAGCAAGGATTTTGGCTCTTTTTAAAGGGTTTTCCAAAAAAGCTTAATGGGTACTTTAAAAAGGAGGGGTTTGAGAGTTGTGGGTAGAGACTGAACTGGCTTCTTTCTGCTGGGCACATCTTTGTTCCAAAGGTACTTTTCCCTACCCTTCCCTTCCCTTCCCTTCCCTCCCCTTCCCTTCCCTTCCCTCCCCTCCCCTGCCCTCCCCTCCCCATTTCCTTCTTTTCTTGAGACAGAGTCTTGCTCTGTCACCCAGGCTGGAGTGCAATGGTGCAATCTCAGCTCACTACAACCTCTGCCTCCCAGGTTCAAGCAATTCTCCTGCCTCAGCCTCCCGAGTAGCTGGGATTACAGGCATCCACTGTCATGCCTGGCTAATTTTTGTATTTGAGATAGGGTTTCACCATGTTGGCCAGGCTGGTCTCGAACTCCTGACCTCAGGTGATCCACCCACCTCGGCCTCTCAAAATGTTGGGATTACGGACGTGAGCCACCACGCCTGGCCACCGCTTCCTTTTCAATGTAACAGGTTCATTATCCCTCAAGTTCCAGTAAGGCCCTTTCATTATTCCACCACAACCTTTAAGAGGGTGGATTGGAAAAAGTCCAATGAAGACAAATGGATTTTAGGTATTACGGCACAGAGGTGCCCTTGAAATATCTGAAGAACTTTAAAGACACATGCATCTTTTATACTATTATAAAGAATAAATGTAAATCAAAGCTCTTAACCTTGATTGCAAGAAGAGACAGAAGATGCATTCGTGAGTCTGGTTCTGGGAGGCAAGGCTTTAGGTCTTAGGCTGGTGGCCGTAAAGGGGCTGTGAGGGCTTCGAGGGAACCTGGCCATGAGGACAGCAGCCTTCGGCCCCTCTGGGGCTTCTAGGGTAGGCAGGACAGGTAAGGGGAGACTTTGGAGCTCCAAGAAGATTCTTGCATTGCACAGTCTCAGTTTCCTCATCTGTCCAACGAGGATCTGGAGGTGAGCTTCCTGCCTCTCCAATCAGGATCTCAGGAGTCAGACGAGGATAAGGCATTTTGGGAATTTAAGGTGGCTGGAGGTAAGGGCCACTCCTGATGTGGGGTTCCTGAAACACCTGTCTACCCTGGGGCTTCTCTCTGGTGCCTCTTCCTGTTTTCTGCTTTCCCATAAGAGAGCTTGATTTCAGAGTCTGAGGTCATGTCTCCCGACAAAGGCAACTTTGAGAAAACAACAACAACAAAACCCGACTTAATTGGGCCGGGTGCCTCCTTTTTGTCTTGTTTTAAGAAAAAAAAAATTGACATTAATAACAAGTGATTTGAATCAATTCAGTTTTAATTGTTTCTTTTCTTCTTAGAGACAGAGTCTCACCATGTCACCCAGGCTGGAGTACGGTGGCATGATCATAGCTCACTGCGGCCTTGAACTCCTGGGCTCAATAGATCCCCCTGCCTCCTGAGTAGCTGGGACTACAGGTGTGCACCACCACACCTGGCTAATTTTTAAATATTTTGTAGCGATAAGGTCTCATGGCCAGGTGTGGTGGCTCATGCCTGTAATCCCCGCACTTTGGGAGGCACTTTGGGATCCCCTCACTTTGGTGAGGTCAGGAGTTAAAGACCACTCTGGCCAACATAATGAAACTCCGTATCCACAAAAAAATACAAAAATTAGCCGGGCATGGTGGTGGGTGCTTGTAATCCCAGCTACTCAGGAAGCTGATGCAGGAGAATCACTTGAACCGGGAGGTGGAGGTTGCAGTGAACCTAGATTGTGCCACTGCACTCCAGCCTGGGCGACAGAGTGAGACTCCGTCTTAAAAAAAAAGAAAAAAAGATGGGGATCTCACTATGTTGCACAGGCTGGTCTTGAACACCTGGCCTCAGCCTCCCGAAGTGCTGGGATTATAAACTTGAGCCACCGAGCCCAACCCAATTTTAATTTTCAAAATAACTGGCCAGGTGCAATGGCTCATGCCTGTAATCCCAGCACTTTGGGAGGCCGAGGTGGGCAGATCACCTGAGGTCAAGAGTTCAAGACTAGCCTGGCCAACATGGTGAACCCTTGTCTCTACTAAAAATACAAAAACTAACCAGGCATGGTGGCAGGTGCCTGTAATCCCAGCTACTTGGGAGGCTGAGGCAGGACAGAATTACTTGAACCCGGGAGGCAGAAGTTGCAGTGAGCCAAAATTGTGTCATTGGACTCCAGCCTGGGTGACAAGAGCCAAACTCCGTCAAAAAAAAAAAAAAAAAAAAAAAAAAACAGAAAAAATTCCTACAAAACAAAAAAACCCAAAAACCAATAGTAGGACTGAAGCAATCTGCCCCTAGTCCCCTCTAATCCTTCCCCAAAGACAAGCCCTCTTCCTCTATGGGTGCCTTTGTTGTTCCCACTCACCCTCAGTGTCCTAGATCAGTTCCTGGGGATTTTGTGGAGTGCGTCCTTGGCCTGAAATCACTTACCACTGGAAGAAGAATGTACATTCTCAGATACACAGTTGTATTCACAGAGCAGGTTAGCCAATGGCACATTATTTCTGGAAGATCTTCTGAATATTCTGTTCAGATATATTGCAAGTGTGGATTTAGTTTCTTTCCTGGAGTGTTACCAGTTGGTAAGGACTTATTTTGCCAGGGTAATTTGTTCTGCTCTGGCCCAAGCAAGATGCAGCATGGGAAGACATGAAATCTTCAGTTTGGGAAAGGAAAGAGCATAAATTCTGAAGTGTAGCACCCGCCAGCGCGGGAAGGTCCCCAGGGAAGGCTGTGCGAGAATTCTATAAAGTTTTAATAGCTCAAGACCCAAGGTAGCAGAATTAAACGCAAGCCTAGGGACCCACTCTTCTCTTGATTGTATAAAATGTGGGGAAATCTCTGCATCAACTCTGACAATTCCTCTGGCCTTTGGGCAAAATGTGGATGCTTTGAAATTTCGAGGCTCATGTGAGCCCTTCTTGTCTCATCACGAGATGGAGCTATTTTCTGGACGTGCCAGAGTACGATTGCTGCACAGCTGCAGGATCTGGGGAATAGGAAACAATTGTAGGTAGAAAACGGTCGCTTCCAGTTAGGTGCGCAGACTCACCGTGACTGTGCCTTATCCACTCATGTGAAGCGAGCTTGTTTTTCTATCTGATGTGTTCTGCAGCAGTGCTGTTGAATGCAGCCTTCATCTCCCTGTAGTCGTGCTACCCACCTACCTGTTGACCTACCTACCCACCTATCTACCTATCTACTTGCCTACCTACCTACCTACCTACTTGCCTGCCTGCCTGCCTGCCTACCTACCTGCCTACCTGCCTGCCTACCTATCTACCTACCTGCCTACCTGTCTACCTACCTGCCTACCTGCCTGCCTACCTACCTGCCTACCTGCCTGCCTACCTATCTACCTACCTGCCTACTTGCCTGCCTATCTATCTACCTACCTGCCTACCTGCCTGCCTACCTACCTGCCTACCTGTCTGTCTACCTACCTGCCTACCTGCCTGCCTACCTATCTACCTACCTGCCTACCTGTCTGTCTACCTATCTACCTACCTGCCTACCTGTCTACCTGCCTACATGCTTACCTATCTACCTGCCTGCTTACCTACCTACCTACCTACCTAGCTACCTGCCTACCTATGTGTTTACCTATCTAACTACATATGTACCTGCCTACCTACCTACCTACCTGCTTACCTAACTACCTACCTGCCTACTTACCTACCTATGTACCTACCTGCTTACCTATCTAACTACCTATGTACCTGATTACCCATGTATCTTCCTATCTACCTATCTCCTGCCTACCTATCTACCTACCTGCCTACCTAACTACCTACCTACCTAACTGCCTGCCTACTTATCCACATACCTGTCTACCTACCTACCTGCCTGTCCATGTTATCTACCTACCTGCTTACCTATCTAGTTACCTATCTACCTGTCTACTTACCTGCCTGTCTCCTTCCCTCCCTATTCGTGCATCTATCTACTTGCCTCTACCTGGTGGCCCCATCTTCCATGACCCAGATGTGCCTGCCCTCAGGCTTCCTCCCTCCCCACCTGGCCCCTGCATCTCCTGCAATGGACACGTCTCCATCCCTGGCTCATACGCTGTGTCCTGTCTCGGTGCCTTTGCACATGCTGTTCCCCATGGTCTGATGCCCTTTTTCACCTTCTCTGTCAAAATCCCATCCACTTTTCAAGGCCCACCTCACATGCCATCTGCACAGTCCCCGGTAGCTCCCTTCCTGTCCTCACCACGTCTGGACAGCCCCTACTGCAGTTTGCTTCACACCACACCTGTGCGTGCCTGCCCCCAGCACTAGATTTAAGATTCTTGAGGGCAGATACCTGATGGACCCTTACCTTACACCCAGCAAGTGCCAATCAATCTTCATTAGGAGCAAGAGATTTGGAGTCCTACTCACTTGTATTTAAATCTTAGTTCTGCCTTTTCATAGCTGTTTGACCTTGGGGAAGTTACTTGACCTCTCTGGGCTTCAGTTTCTTAAATATATATGTACATATATTTAGGAAATAATATATATATGTATAACACATATAGAAATTATACATATAATTTAGTGCATTGTATTTATATATGTATATGTAAAATATATTTATATGAAAATGAATATATACATATTTAGGAAATAATATGTATATAATTATATATGTATAATACATATAGAAATTATACATATAATTTAGTGCATTGTATTTTTATATATATTATGTATATATAATGTATATTTATGTATATTACATAATATATATTACATATGCATAATATATTTGTTACATATTGCATATTACATATATTTGTATAAGGAAAATGAATATATATATTTAGGAAATATGTGTAGAATTATATATGTATAAATATAGAAATATATGTAATTTAATGCAGTTTATTTTTGTATATTTATGTATATGTATATATACTTATGTACATATACATATATTTGTATATGTTTATATACACATATATTTATGTAAATGTTTATATATGTATTTTTATATATATTTCCATACATAGTGCATACAATTTAGTGCATACTATGCACTACATTATATATATAATTTATGTATTTTATATAGGTATGTATATATATTTATATATACGATTTCATGCCTACAATGTGCTAGGCCCCGTGCTGGCTGCTTTATGTACATTATCTTGCTTTATGTACATTATCTTCATATAATTCCTCCTTGTAAGGTTGGGACAATCACAGGACCATTCTACTGAAATTTTAGGAGAATGATCATGCAATGATGCTCAGAAGCTCCTCGTGGCCTTGGCAATTTCCAGTCCAGTTGGAGGATAAGACCCTCATAAGAAGAGGTGACTGATTGCTCAACAGTCCTCCACACAAGGTGAGGAACTGATGCTGTAGACACCACAGGAGGATCACCTGATGGGGCACCTTGCAGGGTCTGGAGGAGGAGGACGGCTTTCCTTTGGTGGGAGGAGTCTGGGGAAGCTTCTGGGAAGAGGTGGTTTTGGGACAGGGCAAGACAAGGTCCTGTGTCTTGAGTGTTATTCCTGCAAAAGCCTTTTCCCATTTCCATGAAAGAGCTCAGCCAGGCTGACACCTCATCACCCAGGTCTCAGGGTGGCCTCACAAACTTGACTGCTGGGCAGGGGTTTTGGGTCTTGTTCATGGTTGTTTTCCTAGCATAGTGCTAAGTATTCATGAAGTGAATGCCAAAGGTAGATAGGCAGATAGATAGATGGCATATACATGTCATATGTATGGCATATATGTGTGTATATGTTTATGGGTATATTTAGAGACAGGATCTTTCTCTGTTGCCCGGGCTGGAGTGCAGTGGCACCATCATGGCTCACCACAGCCTTGAACTCCTGGGCTCAAAAGATCCTTCCACCTCAGCCTCCCAAGCAGCTGGGACTACAGGTACACACCATCATGCCTGGCTCACCTTAACATTTTTTTTTGTAGAGACGGGGTGTCACTATGTTGTCCAGGCTGGTCTCAAACTCGTGGGCTCAAGCAATCCTCCCACCTCAGCCTCCTAAAATGCTGGGCTTACAGGGACGAGCCACTGTGCCCAGGGAATGCCATATTTTTTTCATTCCTCAAAGGGGCCATGGGAGGGGTCTTCACACGTGCTGCAGTATTTGGTCATTTACCAGAGTTTTCTAACTTGCCCCTATTCAGCCAGCTTCCTAACTTGAAGGCAGAGTCAAGCGGGAAAATGGCCCCAGCGTCACTCCAACAACAGTCCTTAGGAGGGCTTCTCACCCTGGTAAGTCCTCCATCCTGGGAACCTCCTTCCTGCAGCCTGTGATTAAACAACACTCTCCAAAGCATTAGCCAGGCCGGCCTTGGGAGGGGCCCAGGGTTCAGTAGTGTTTTATTACTCTCATAAAGTAATTGGCCTAGAAGTGTTGCAAACCCCACGGCGTCTGTACAAAGTAGGACTCCGGAACTAATTATATGACTGTGGGCATGAATGAGTAATGGGAGTGCCTGCCTGTATCGTGCTCTCTGCTCCATTGCTTCAAAGGGTTGCAAAGCCGGAACTCATCATCTCTGCCCAAACAACAAGGAGCTTTATGAGCCGAGTGTTGTATTTCGACCCTGGGCCATTATGGACATTGTTGTCTAGTAAAGTCTGGAATTTCCCAAGAAATAGGAGTTTTTCATGATCCCTTTGTATTCCACCTGAGTTTTAGCTAACAAGATGGCTCAGGATAAGGGCCAGTCATGCCAGAAAAACCAAGTGCTTAGAGGGTTGGGGCTTTGAACTACGTGAATACCAGCTTGACCTCCAGGGAGGGGAGGGGCATTGGAGATTGAATTCAGTCACATGACTGGAGATTTGATCAATCATGCCTTTGTAATGAAACCCCAATAAAAACTCTGAACACCAAGGCTGAGGTGGGCTTCCTGGTTAATGAAGACATTGATGTGCTAGGAAGGTAACATTCCCTGGGTTCATGGGGTCAGGGCAAGGAAGATTTGCAGTTGGGACTCTCCCTCATTTTATGCTATTGAGTCTCTTCTTTCGGCTGGTCTTGGTGTATATTCTTTTTTTTTGAGACAGAGTCTCATTTTGTCACCAGGTGCCAGGCTGGAGTGCAGTGACACAATCTTGGCTCACTGCAACCTCCACCTCCTGGGTTCAAGCAATTCTCCTGCCTCAGCCTCCTGAGTAGCTGGGATTACAGGCACGTGCCACCATGCCCAGCTAATTTTTGTATTTTCAGTAGAGACAGGGTTTCACCATGTTGGCCAGGAGGTCTCGATTTCTTGACCTCATGATCCGCCTGCCTTGGCCTCCCAAAGTGCTGGGATTGAAGGCACGAGTCATTATACCCGGCCAATCACATACTTCTTATATCTTCATCTAGGTGCTACAAAGCCACAAAGCTAACCTGAAACCAAAGGTGTAAATGAATACCAAGATGGCGGCTCCAGGCGCATGCATCAAAATCACCTTTCCCAAATTGAGATAGGAGGCAGGACTAACTCTGGACCAGATTGAAGACTAGCTGAAACAGGGAAGAGGGGAAAGCAACTCTCCCTAAGACATGCCCAGAGGGCCACGTCAGTTCACCATTGCCATGGCAACACCCAGAACTTACCACCCTTTCCAGTAAGCATCACCCTTTTCTAGAAAATTCTGAAGAGCTCACCCCTTAATTTGCAGGTAATCAGAAGTGGGTATAGATGTTACTGCAGGACTTCCCCTGAGCTGGTAGTCTCAGCACACTGCCTACAGGTAGCCCTGGTCTGCAGGAGCAGTCACAGAGTGTAACATTGCTGCTTCCATAAAGCTATTTTCTTCTACCACTGGCTTGCTCTTGAATTCTTTCCTGAGTGAAGCCAAGAAACTTTCCAGGTTAAACCCCAATTTTGAGGCTCCCCTGCCCTGCATCAAAACGACAGAGAAGGCTGAGTCTCTTGGGCTGTTCACTGGGTCTCAAGGTGACCATGTGATGTATTCTTCTTTTAAGCACAGGCTGTAGGGGGGTTAAGGTCTTACCCCTGCAACCAAAGTCTTCGCGCAGCTTCACCGTGGGGTGGAGTTCCTGGCAGTGATATATCTGTAGTGCTGCTATTTAACTGGGTGATCTGCCTTGGCAGCTGCTGAGATCTCAGATCTCACAGAGATTTGAGACTTAATCACCCACAGCACCAACAAAGACCTGCTCTTTTTATGCAGCTAAAAAAAATATGACATCCAGACATAGCTCAGCCGTGCCCTGTCTCCACGGCATTTAAAACACCTCTGTCCATGTGGGGTGCCCAAATGTGCTAGGTTTCCTATTAGGGATTTGATCTTCAAAAAAAAAAAAGAACCTACAAAACCACCACCACAGCACAAAAAAGCATGAAGAAAAGGCTCAGAGAGTGCTCTGGCAGCACATGAAGCTCATTTGAAGAGAAACTAAAATTCTAGAGTGGAGGGAAGCAGGAAAAGGGAGGGTGAAGTTGTGTAAATAGACTTGAAGAGCTCCATGCTCACTTCTGGAATGCTCTGCACACCGAGGGTTTGCTCACACTCTGAAAGGGAATTGTTTGGATGAAGTTATGAATCTAAATCCACTTGAGGCTGCACATGGTGGCTCATGCCTGTAGTCCCAGCAGCTTGGGAGGCCAACGCGGGTGGATCACCTGAGATCAGGAGTTCGAAGCCAGCCTAGCCAACATGGTAAAATCCCATCTCTACTAAAAATACCAAAAAAAAAAAAAAAAAAAAAAATTAGCTGAGCGTGGTGGTGAGCACCTGTAATCGTAGCTACTTGGGAGGCTAAGGCAGGAGAATCACTTGAACCTGGGAGGTGGAGATTGCCATGAGCTGAGATCATGCCATTGCACTCCAGCCTGGGCGACAAGAGTGAAACTCCATCTCCAAAAAACAACAACAAAAATTCACTTGAATGTCCTTATCATACTCTGTTTTCTCTGTTGGCTGAAATAAAGTCCACATCTCCCTCTGCCTTTTTTTTTTTCTTTTTTAAAATTTCTTTGAGTTGGAGTCTTGCTCTGTCACCCAGGGCAGGGCAGTGGTGCGATCACAGCTCACTGTAGCCTCGAACTCCTGAAGTGAAGCCATCCTCCCACCTTAGCCTCTCGAGTAGCTGGGACTACAGACATGCACCACCATGCCTGGCTAATTAAAAAATTTTGGGTACAGTGGCTCATACCTGTAATCCCAGCACTTTGGGAGGCCAAGGTGGATGGATCACCTGAGGTCACGAGTTTGAGATCAGCCTGGCCAACATGGTGAAACCCCATAACTGCTAAAAACACAAAAAATTAGCTGGGTGTGGTGGTGTGTGTCTGTAGTCCCAGCTACTCAGGAGGCTGAGGCATGAGAATCACATGAACCTGGGAGGCAGGGGTTGCAGTCTCCATCTCAATAAATAAATAAATAATAAAATAAATTTTTTATTAGAGATGGGGTCTTGCTATGTTGCCCAGGCTGCCCTTGAACTCCTGGCCTCAAGCAATCCTCCCGCCTTGGCCTCCCAAAATGCTGGAATTACAGGTGTCTTTGTTTATTTTCTATGTGAGGCATCACAATATCTGTATGCCTGGCTGCCACCTGAGAAGGAAAGCTCTCGGCAGGCAGCCATCTGGTTTGTCTTTTCTCTGCCACTCCTCTGGACCTGGCATGCTGCCAGGAAACAGAAGGCACCTCATCAATGTTCAGCGTGCAAGGAAATCTCCTACCCAGGCTCCCCACCTCTAGCCTCACTCATTCTACCTGCCTGCTTAGCCCAGCCCCTGGGGCATTGCTCAGGTGACTGTGAAGGTGAAGGACTTTTACCCCCAGCTCCTCTCCCTAGCCTTCCCTTGGCTATATGGGATGACCCCCTTTTCCCTCACCAGCCAAGCCCTCTCATGCAGCTCTGGCATGAATCTCCTCTGAGACGTCCTCAGCCTGGAGTGTTCATACATTCTCCTTGCCTTGCAATCTTGCTTCTTCATGCCTTTCCTATCCAGCTCAGCTTCCATGGTACCGTGCACAGAAAGGGGCTCGGTAACTATCAGAAAAGCATTGGCCATCCCATATCCGTCATGCCGGGTCTCTTAGGAAGCAAAGCTTTCTCTCTTAAAGACTTATCACGGTAGTTCATGCCTGTAATCTCAATAGTTTGTAAGGCTGAGGTGGAAGGAACACTCAAGCCCAGGATTTTGAGACCAGGCTGGGCAACATAGTGACAGCCCATCTCTACAAAAAACAAAATTAACCGGGCGTGGTGGTGTATGCCTGTAGTCCCAGGTATGCGGGAGGCTGAGATAGGAGGATTGCTTGAGCCCAGGAGTTGGAGGTTGCAGTGAGCTATGGTCATGCCACTGCACTCCAGCCTGAGCAACAGAGACAGACTGTTTCGGTGGGGGGGGATGACTTACCAAGTATATACTGTGCTACAGATACCTCTTTTTGTTATTACTTGAATGGAGCTGCAGACAGTTGGAAAAAAAATTCTGTTTTTCATCAAGTGGAAAAAAAAAATTCAATAACACGGAACTCAGCCATTTGCACATCCGGATCCTTTTACCACAAATGGCTTAAGTGCCCAGACACGCCACTGTTCCCCTGCCACGTGAACGCCGCACCGGAGCCAAATGAAATTCCAGGCGGCAGGGGACAGAGCTCTCTTCAGCTTCCTGGAAATGTGGTCATTGGTGAGACCTGATACGGGGCTGTAACTGCAAGTGGTGAGAAAGCTGGTGCTCCTCAGTCGGTGCCAAGAGGCTCAGGGGATGGAAGCTCAGAGGGGTGGCCACTGAGGAAAGGTGATTCTTCTGCTTCAGCCTCCCGAGTAGCTGGGATTGCAGGAATGTATCAGCATGCCAGGGTAATTTTTGTATTTTTAGTAGAGATGGGGTTTCACCATGTTGACCTGGCTGGTCTCAAACTCCTGACCTCAAGTGATCTACCTGCTTCGGCCTCCCAAAGTGCTGGGATTACAGGTGTGAGCCACTGCTCCCAGCCCCTCTCCCCAGCTTTTTTTTTTTTTTTTTTTTTAAAGAAGCAAAGTCACTTTCTCTCTCTCTCTCTGTCTCTCTTTCTCTGTCTCTCTTTCTCTCTTTCTGATAGCTGCCCAGGGCAGGGAGGGCAGACGACTCACCAGAGGGAAATAACCAATGTCAGCTCGAGGAAGTGTTCTAAAACTCACCTCGCCACTATCTCCTGGAATTTTCTTTTTTGGGGGTTAGGGGCAGCAGGAAAACAGATAAACCTGATGCTATTGAAACCTCCTGATGTGCCAGGTGTGGTAGCTCCTGCCTGTAATCCCAGAGCTTTGGGAGGCTGGGGCAGGAGGATCACTTGAGGCCAGGAGTTTGAGAGCAGCCTGGGCTACATAAGTGAGACCCACCCCCCCACCCCGGCCACCTCTATTAAAAAAATTGTTGAGCCAGTTGTGGTGGCACATGCTTAAGTCTCAGTTACCCTGGAGGCTGAAAGAGGAGAATCACTTGAGCACAGGAGTTTGAGGTTGCAGTGAGTTAAGATTGCACCACTGCACTCCAACCTGGGCAACACAGTGAGATCCTGTCTCTAAGAAAGAAAACAAGAAAACCCTTGCTGTAATGACCTTTTTACAATCCCTAAATCTGGGAGGATGAGAACCGTCTCTCTTCGCCTAAGTGTCTGCATCCGGACGACTGGTCATATGCAGGCTGAGCACATGTGGTTTCCCTGGACCTCGCTAGCTGAAAGCATTAACCCTTGCTTCCAGCCATCTGTGCCTATTTTTGCAGAAAATATGACTTTCGATTAAATTAACAAGCGTGGTAATGATAACAGTGGTGGAAAGAAGCGACATGGTCAGGGAGATTAGAGAACGGCAGAAAGGCAGGCATGACCGGGCACTCCCGGAAGCAACTGCTGTTAGTCACGGCCACGTGTCCTCTTACCTGTGTTCTCCTACCCAAGACTCGGCGGGAAGTGACCTTAAATGTTTTCTTGCCATCTGACGCCCATGGGGACCTTGACTCTCTGCCGCTCCAGATCTCACAGCAGCAATAACAGATCAGGGCTCTCCAAGGGCGGTGGGGCCGCTTAGCAGGAGGGGTCTCCTTTCCACTGCCCCAGGCCCCATCATTGGAAAAATGGCAGTTTTACATGGGATGAATGAGATGACACATGGATGCTTTCGTTTCTACATTCTGCAAACTTTCTGGAAAAGTGCAAAGCCAGCCTCTAACCCAGACTCACAGACACAGGGCACTTCCTGTGTTACCCTCTCCCTTTTCTGGTGACAGAGTGAAACTCTGTCACCCAGGCTAGAGTGCAGTGGCACGATCTCAGCTCACTGCAGCCTCCACCTCCTAGGTTCAAGCGATTCTCCTGCTTCAGCCCCCCGAGTAGCTGGGACTACAGGCATGTACCACCATGCCTGGCTAATTTTTGGCCTTTTTAGTAGAGACGGGGTTTCACCATGTTGGCCAGGCTAGTCTCAAACTCCTGACCTCTAGTGATTTACCTGTCTTGGCCTCCCGAAGTGCTGGGATTATACGCGTGAGCCACCATGCCCAGCCCCTCTCCCATTTTTTTTTTAAAGAAGCAAAGTCCCCTTTCTTTCTCTCTCTCTTTCTCTTTTTCTTTTCTTTCTTTCTCTCCTTTCTCTTTTCCTTTTCTTTCCTTCTTTCTTTCTTCCTTCTTTTTCTTTCTTTCCCTCACTCTCTCTCTGTCTCTTTCTCTCATTCTCTCTCTCTCTCTCTCTTTTTTTTTTTTAAACAAGGTCTTGCTTTGTTGCCCAGGCTGAAGTACCATGGTGAGATCATGGCTCATTGCAGCCTCCGACTCCTAGGCTCAGGTAATTTTCCCATCTCAGCTTCCCAAGTAGCTGGGGCCACAGTCATGTGCCACCACGACCTGCTAATTTTTTTTTTTTTGGTAGAGATGGAGGTCTTGCTATGTTGCCCAGGCTGGTCTTGAATTCCTGGGCTCAAGCGATCCTCCCACCTCAGCCTTCTAAAGTGCTGGGATTACAGGTGTGAGCCCTGGCACCTGGCCCAAAGCCATCATTTCTTTAGAACGTCATGACTACTTCAGACAGAGTCACACAGCAGCTTCTCTCCGGCATCCTGCTCCTGCTCAGCTCCTGGGGTCTTTATGATGCCGTCTGGCTGCTCCCAGTCATCACTGTTACCCCAGGGCCTTTTCCTCATGCTCAGCGGCATCCTGAACCGTGCAGGTCTCAGGCTGTGCTTTCCCACCTTCTAATCTGGGATCTAGTTTACACTAAGCTATTGCAGACTGGCAATTGGTGCAGTGCCCTGACCTCCCTAGAAAACATATCTTTGTTTTGAGTTAGGGTCTCACTCTGTTGCCCAGGCTGGAGTACAGTGGCACGATCATGGCTCACTGCAGCCTTGACCTTCTGGGCTCAAGGGATTCTCTCGCCTCAGCCTCCCGAATAGCTTGCCCTCCCCCTTCCCTCCCTCCCTTCCTCTCCCCCACCTTCCCTCCCTTCCTCTCTCCCACCCTCTCTCCCTCTCTCTCTCTTTCTTTCCCTCCCTCCCTCTCTCCCACCCTCCCACCCTCCCTCTTTCCCTGTCTCCCTCTTTCTCTCTTTCCCTCCCTCCCTCTCTCTCTCTTTCTTTCTTTTTTTCTCTTTCTCTCCCTCCTTCCTTCCTTCCTTCCTTCCTACCTTCCTGACAAGGTCTTTCTCTGTCACCCAGGAGAGTGCAGTGGCACAATCATGGCTCACTGCAGCCTTGACCTTCTGGGCTCAAGGGATTCTCTTGCCTCAGCCTCCTGAGTAGCTTGCTGTCTCCCCTCCCTCTCTAACTCCTCCCTCCCTCCCTCCCTCCTTCTTTCCCTCCCTCCCTCCCTTCCTCTCCCCCACCCTCCCTCCCTCCCTCTCTCTTTCTCTCTCTCTTTCCCTCCCTCCCTCTCTCCCACTCTCCCACCCTTCCTCCTTCCCTCTTTCCGTCTCCCTCTCTCTCTTTTTTTCTATTTCTCTGTCTCTCCCTCCTTCCTTCCCTCCCTCCCTCCTTCCCTCCCTCTCTTCCTTCCTTCTTTCCTTTCTTCCTTCCTCCCTTCCTTCCTTCCTGACAAGGTCTTTCTCTGTCACCCAGGAGAGTGCAGTGGCACAATCATAGCTCACTCCCCTATCTACTGGGATGAAGTGATCCTCCTGCCTCAGCCTACTGAATAGCTGAGACTACAGGCATGCACTTACATGCCTGGCTAATTTTTTAAGGATTTTGTTGAGATGAGTTCTTACTGTATTATCCAGATTAGTCTTGAACTCCTGGCCTCCAGCAATCCTCCTGCCTCAGCCTCCCAAAGCGCTGGGATTACAGGCATGAGCCACTGTACCCTGGCCAAGCAATCTGGTTTTTCTTCAATTTCTGCTTTCCAGGATGAAAGACTCCCAACTTCATCATTATGCAATTTCCCTCATGGTGGCAAAAAGGCCTCCAGGACTTCAACCCTCGCAACTGCTGCCATACCTCTTCTTGAGGTTCTTCCAGGCAGGCAAGGAAACTTTCCCAGGAAGCACTCCCCACATTTTCCTTATTTGTCACTGAACACATGTACGCACTCCTGAGGCTGCATCAGGAACACTCTGGGCTGAAGCGCTGAGCCCTGGATCCTCTGGAACAATCACTCTGGCCCAGAGCTTGAGATCACTCTGTCTCCCCAGGTGGCCAGAGCTCAAGTTTTGCTCTTGTTTCCCAGGCTGGAGTGCAATGGTGTGATCTCGGCTCACTGCCACTCCCACCTCCTGGGTTCAAGTGATTCTTCTGCCTCAGCCTCCCAAGTAGCTGGGATTACAGGCATGCACCGCCATGTCCAGCTAATTTTTGTATTTTTTAGTAGAGACGGGGGTTTCTCCATATTGGTCAGGCTGGTCTCAAACCCCCGACCTCAGGTGATCAGCTTACCTTGGCCTCCCAAAGTACTGGGATTATAGGCATGAGCCACCATGCCCGGCCTGGGGAAGCAATTTTTAAGAAATGCTCTGTCTTGACACAGTGTAATGTTTTGAAGGAGTCAGGCAGCTTGCTGAATGGAGCCAGGTGCTACATAGGAGTATGGGTGCTGCTGTGTGCTTGAGCTGGGGGTGCTAGTAGGCCCCCCAGGGATGCCTGCCGCTGGCTTATTTGTCATGAGCGCAAGGTTGAACAGTTTTGTGTATTCATTGAAGCCACAGAGCCTCTATTTGGATGCATGGATGCATTTCTGGCCTCTTGGGGAGAAAAAGAACCAGATGAAGAGGTTCTCAAAGGACTTGGTGTCCTCACTGGTTTCAAAAGGATGTTTTTCACAACCCTAGCAGACCTGTGCACGCTCAGGAAATGGAATTCATATCAGGGTCTATAATTGCCTAATTAATTCAGGCACAGGGGGCTTTTGGTAGGAGGGAGAATGGGAAGGTGGGTGGCTCGCCCTGGGTGCTCCTGGAGCTGGCAGCATCAGGCTCCAGGAGTCAGGGCTGTGGGAAAACCCACCCAGGTGGGGAACCACAGGCACTCAAAGGCTAACCCTTCAGCCACAGTGTTTGACTAGGTGTTCAACTTGGCACACAGCCTCTCCAACCTGGAGGGCACATCAATTCTACTCTCATCAGCTGTGGACAAAGAGAAGGCTGTTAGTTAATTCTGAGCCCCAGGCTATTCTGTGCATTTTCTCAGTTACCACCTGGAACTGGTTCAAGTTCACCCAGGTCCTGGCTCAGGAAGCACCTGCAGGGTCCTCTTAATGGCACTGCTCTGTCATCTAGCATCCATTCTTCAGGCTGCACCGGTGGGCCAGGCTCTGTGCAGGGTGCTGTGGGAGCAGAGATGGGTGGTCCCTGTCCAGGAGTGTGCAGGGTCAGTGGGGAAGGGTGGGTCAGAGCACATCTGGTCACCTGCTGTAGGGGAGGAGCGCGGGCTTTAGAAGCGCTGACTATGTGCGCTCTGGGCCACGAAAGGGCTTTGCATGTTTGGGGAACATGGGTTTGACCCAGAGCCATGAAAGAGCTTGGCATGTTTGCGACACAGAGGTTCAGGGGACATGGGAGGGTACAGGGACAAAGGTTGTATGTGTGGGGAGAGGGGTGGTGGTAGAAAATGTGGCTAAAGGGGTAAACTGAGGCTGAGCCACAGAGACTTCCCTTTTTCCTTTTTTGAGATGGAGTCTCGTTCTGTTGCCCAGGCTGGAGTGCAATGGTGCTATCTCTGCTCACTGCAACCTCCACCACTTGGGTTCATGCAATTCTCCTGCCTCAGCCTCCTGAGTAGCTGGGATTACAGGCCTGCACCACCACGTCTGGCTTTTTTTTTTTTTTTTTTTTTTTTTTTTTTTTAATAGAGACAGGGTTTCACCATGTTGACCAGGCTGGTCTCCAATTCCTGACCTCAAGTGATCCACCTGCCTCGGCCTCCCAATGTGCTGGGATTACAGGCATGAGCCACCAAGCCCAGCCCACGGAGACTTCTTAATAGAGTGGAAAACGGAGTGCCAAGCCATGCCGGCAGCCAGATGGGTTTCTGGGACCAAATACATCTGAAGGCTGTCACGAAGGACGGTAGAACAGTGATAGGTGAGGAATGGCCAGGAAGGAGTCAAGGCAGGGAGGGTGGGGCCAGGACAGCTCTGATTGCCTATTGGATGTCACAGTGGCAAAAATCAAAGTTCTCTTTAAGGTATTTGTAACTGGGCTAGAACATTCAGTTAGAGGGCACAGGTGTGAGATATGGGCTTGGACAGGTCAATGGAGGTCCAGCGTTGAAGTGTTCATGGGACAGCAAGAGTGTGTCCAGAGGGCAGCCAGATTCAAAGCTGGGGCAGACACAGGATGCAGACAGGGATGCAGGGCTTGGCATCACCACCATTTTTATTTTGCACATTCCCTTCCAGTCTCCATTCCAGTGAGAAGCAGTTATGGCTCCCCTGCTACAGACAGCCCAGGCTGGAGTCCAGCTCTGGCTCTCACCAGCTCTGTGGCACGTCACCCAGCTGAGCCTCTGTTTCCAGCAGCCATTGTTAGGACATGAGTGGATGCTTAGCATGGCCATGGTAACATGCATGTCACTTGCTAAAACATGTCACTTCTCCACCCCCAGGACAATAACGATCTGGTGATATGGTTTGGATGTTTGTCTACTGCAAATCTCATGTTGAAATGTGGCCTCCAGTGTTGGAGGTGGGGCCTGGTGGGAGGTGTTTGAATGATGGGGGCAGATCCTTCATGGATGCCTTGGTGCCATCCCCATGGTGATTGGTGAGTTCTTGCTCTGTTACATTCACGCGAGTGCTGGTTGTTCAGCCTGGTGTCCCCTCCCCTCTCTCTTGCTCCCTCTCACCACGTGACACCTACTTCCTGTTTACCTTCTGCCGTGATTAAAAGCTTCCTGAGGCCTCATCAGAAGCAGAAGCTGCCACCATGTTTCTTGTACAGCCTACAGAACTGTAAGCCAAAATAAACCTCTTTTCTTTGTAAATAACTCAGTCTTGCATATTCTTTATAGCAGTGCAGACGGACTAACCCATCCTGGTAGGCTGCCTTCATAGAAATAAAGGGAAGTCAATGCTTCTGCTGCCCTCAGGGGGAAGATCTGCTTTGCGGGAATTAACTTTTCTCAGGTTGTTATCTCTGATAGATACAGCTGGGCTGCTTCCCTACAAAGCACATGGAGGGCGCAATATGGTTCCATGTGATCACCCCTTCCTCCCCTCTTTTTTGCCCCAGGGGCAGGACTACAGGACACAGGGTCAGGTGGTTTTACAGAATGTAACTCACACAATAGTGCTGGTTTGCAGAGGACTGTTCTCAGAAGAGGGTCTGGAGGCACCAACACACACAGCAGATACGGGACCCAGGGCACCAGCACTCGGAGTATGTTGCTGCTTCAACTGCAGACAGCAGCCTGCCTGATCCTTGTGGATGACAAGCCCTGTGCAGACATTTAGACAGTTCCCTATTTTCTCTGCCTCATGTTCTGGTTTTAGACAATGAGACACATACACAGTGCCCAGGAGAAAATCTGATCCAAATCCACTCTGAAGACTTGTGATTTCCGTGAAAATAATAAGCAGAGACAAGTAATGAAGGCCTTGCCCTTACCAGAGGAACTCATGCTGAGGTTCCTTGGGACCCGGGGGGTCCTACCTC
Source organism: Sapajus apella (assembly GCF_009761245.1). NCBI lineage: Eukaryota > Metazoa > Chordata > Mammalia > Primates > Cebidae > Sapajus > Sapajus apella. Next base: position 1,116,623 of record NW_022437099.1, on the reverse strand, counting down.
ATGGCCTCCATGTGTCCAAAGAGTCAAGATCTATTTAACTCCAGCCTCAGTCAGACCTCAAAGGCTATTCCCAAAAGGCCATTTGGAATTCAAGAGATGAACTGGGGATCAATGTGTAGAACAAGTGAAATTATTCCAATGAAAGATTTAGTTACGTCTGGTTTGCTCCTATCAGTCATATTTCATATAGTTTCTCTGATATTACATCAGAAGAATACTAAGTAGGGAGTTTGGTTATACAACTTTAATAATGCCAACAAAAGAAAGGAAATACATTTGAGGATCTATGAGACTCTGGCAAGCAGAATATTTTAATATTTGGCAGTTTCTTTGTTCAGCAGCATAATTAACCCCCTGCTGTCAATCTGGCATTATGCTAATTGCTATAAGGACTGCTATAATTTGAATGTGTTTCCCAAAAAGCATGTGTTGGAAACAATCTCCAGTGCAACAGTGTTGGGAGGTGGGCCTGATGGGAGGTGTCTAGGTCATGAGGTCTCCACCTTCATTAATGGATTAATGCTGATTATGAAGGTTTTGAGGCTGCAGGTTTGATCTCTTGCTCTCTCTAGCCCTCTCTTTGCTCTTCTGCCATGAGATGACACAGCAAGAAGGCCCTTGCCAGACACCAGCCCCTTGATCTTGGACTTCCCAGACCCCAGAAGTGTGAGTCATAAATTTTCTGTTCATTATAAATCACCCAGTCTCAGGTATTCTGTTGTAGCAGCACAAAATGGACTAAGTCTGGGTCTAAGCAAAACAGGTGCCTAATAAATGCTCCTTGGGTGGATGGTTGGATGGTTGGAGAGATGGATGATGGATAGATAGGTGAATGACTGGATGGATGGATAGGTAGATGGATAGATGGATGAATGAGTAAAGGACAAGATGAAGAAAGAAAGGAGTGTCAAATCCTGGAGTCATCATGGTGACGCTTCATGCCTCCTTGGCATGTTGTAATGGACAGGGCATTCTCATGTACTCATCTTGTGTACATTCTGTGATGGAGTCCATTACAACATGTCAACCTCTGTCTGTCTGTCTTTCCTGTAACACCAGAGTGAGGCCTGAAGACTTGCTAGTTTCCCTATGAATAGCTTTGCTTTTCTGTGTTTCAGTCCAGTTCCTTTGACAGAAATGACAATGCCATGTCTGGGGAGAGTTTAACCCCAAATAGACTTTCTGCCTCAGATGAAAGCTTCTGCTATTCATCTGAGATTTATTGGACTTGGTTTATTAGATTTTGCCCTAGGTGGAAGGGTGGGCTACTCCCTACTCCTAGAGGATTTGTACTACACTGCAGAAAAATCCCAAGATGACACATAGGGAAGGAAGTCCAGGGCAGAGCAGTGCAGAGACTATGGGCACTTTTCATTTGAGAGAATCATGCAACTGGGGACAGCTATTTCCAAGGGTCTTTTGTTGAGACACGCTACCAACATCAGAGTTGAAATCCAGGTTTGACTAATTAAACTTGGTTCCCATGACAACCAACAGGTTGTGCCCATCTGCCCCTAGGCAGGAAAGCATCTCTGCAAGTGGCCTTGGGGAGAGATAAGAGGCAGAGCATCAGGGAGGAATATGAGAACTGCCACTTCTGCTGTCCTGGCCAGGACCACAGAGGTCCTTTAAGAGGGTGGAGTCCAAACTGCATTCCTTTCACTTTATCCTGAATATCAGGAAACAGAGGCCATGAAATTCCCAGAGGAATCCACTAGTGCATGTCTATTCCCATAGGAATCCCTCCCTGTACATTCTGGGAGGTTTGCAGATCCCAGGCAGGCAGAGGGAAGAATTTGGTCTTGAGATAAGGAATCGAGACTGGCCAACCCATCTAAGTATCTTTCACTAACTTTGTGATGTTTGGAGAATGTCATGCTGCCTTTAAGAATGTCCCAGTTCTTGGGTCCTGTGTTCCAGAAGAACCTACTAATTGATAGAGGGGTGGGGGAGGGCATTGTCTTAGTTCCTATTTATTTATTTATTTTTTGAGACGGAGTCTCGCTCTGTCACCCAGGCTGGAGTGCAGTGGCACAATCTCGGCTCATGGCAACCTCTGCCTCCCAGGTTCAAGCAATTCTCCTGCTTCAGCCTTCTGAGTAGCTGGGATCACAGTTGTGCAACACTATACCTGGCTAATTTTTGTATTTTCAGTAGAGATGGGGTTTCCTATGTTGGCCAGGCTGGTCTTGAACTCCCGACCTCAGGTGATTCACTCACCTCAGTCTTCCAAAGTGATGGGATTACAGGCATAAGCCACCGCGCCCGGCCCTTAGCTCTTGTTTAAATGTATATATATTTTTAGGTTAGTTAATTTAAGAGATGGCAGAACAAAAGGAAATGTGTGTGCATTGGCAGGAACCTTTGATCCACAGCCACTGGCCTTTGCTTGGAGACATTTCTGGTTTGTCTTGAAAATTCTGTGCTAATTGACATTTGTCTCTTTCTTTGTGGAGCCCGCTATCCCCAGGTCATTAGGACATTGAGTTCTGAGCTGTACTTCCCTTTCTATCAGGGCCAGACACCGCAGCAATTATCATAAAAGATAGTCGGAGAAGGAGCTTGCTTTGTAGGCTTAACTAAATTAGTGGATTCGTCTTGTGACCAGATAGACTCTCCTTTTATTGGCACTGAAAAGTTCTCAGGCATCTGTCTGCACAGAATAAAAGGCATCCAGACATCTTTATTTCTGCCCAACTCTTTTCCCCACCCCAAAACGCTATCTAGGCGTTAGAGAGGACACACGCTTCACAGAAACAAAATGCCTCCCCTGACAGTGGGAGCTGGAGTCTGGAGGAATATCTGGAAGGAGTAGTGAGAGGACCTCATTTTTCTGATTCTATGTTGGTGGGGGAAGCAACCTTATATTTTTTGAGATATTTTTATTTTTTGCTTTGTTGCCCAGGCTGGAGTGCAGTAACATGATCAGGACTCACTGCAGCCTCAAACTCCTGAGCTCGCTGGGCGCGGTGGCTCACGCCTATAATCCCAGCACTTTGGGAGGCCGAGGCGGGTGGATCACGAAGTCAAGAGATTGAGACCATCCTGGTCAACATGGTGAAACCCCGTCTCTACTAAAAATACAAAAAATAGCTGGGCATGGTGGCGCGTGCCTGTAATCCCAGCTACTCAGGAGGCTGAGGCAAGAGAATTGCCTGAATCCAGGAGGCGGAGGTTGCGGTGAGCCCAGATCACACCATTGCACTCCAGCCTGGGTAACAAGAGCGAAACTCCATCTCAAAAAAAAAAAAAAAAAAAAAAAAAAAACTCCTGAGCTCAGGCGATCCTCCCGCTTCAGCCTCCTGAGTAGCAGGGATTACAGGCATGTGCCACCACACCTGGCTAATATTTGTTTCTTTAGAGATGGGGGCTCGCTATGTTGCCCAGGCTGGTCTTGAACTCCTGCCCTCAAACGATTCTCCCGCCTTGGCCACCCAAAGTGCTGGGATGACAGGCATGTGCTACCATGCCTGGCTACTTTTTAAATTATTAATTTATTTATTTGTGAAGACAGGGTCTCACTATGTTGTCCAGGATGGTCTCAAACTCCTGGTCTCAAGTGGTCCTCCCACCTCAGCCTCCCAAAGTGCTGGGATTATAGCACTTTATGAACCACGTCACCTGGCCTTAAAAATTAATTTTTTTTTAGAGATAGTTTTCTCTGTTGCCTAGGCTGGAGTGCAGTGGCACAATCATAGCTCACTGCAGACTTGACCTCCTGGGTTCAAGCAATCCTCCCATCTCAACCTCTCAAATAATCAGAACCACAAGCATGAGCCACTACATCTGGATAATTTTTAAATTTTTTGTAGAGATGGGGTCTTGCTATGTTGCCTAGGTCTCTACCTCTTGGCCTTAAGTGATCCGCCACCTTAGCCTTCCAAAGGGCTGTGTTTACAGGCATGGGCCACCACTCTGGCCCTGAGGAAGCATTTTTTTTTCTTTTTTGAGATGGAGTTTTGCCCTTGTTGCCCAGGCTGGAGTGCAATGGCACAATCTCTGCTCACTGCCACCTTCACCTCCTGGGTTCAACTGATGCTTTTGGCTTAGCCTCCTGAGTAGCTGGGATTGCAGGTAGGCACTGCCATGGCCGGCTAATTTTTGTGTTTTTAAGTAGAGACGGGGTTTCTACTAAAACTGGTCTTGAATTCAGGCTGGTCTCAAACTCCCGACCTCAGGTGATCTGCCAGCCTCGGCCTCCCAAAGTGTTGGGATTACAGGTGTGAGCCACGGAGCCCGGCCTGGGGAAGCAATTTTTGAGAAATGTTCCATCTTGACACAATATAAGGTTTTGAAATGTTTGCCCCCAACTACCACAGTGGTGGGCAGGATATGGAATAATTCGGCAATAAGGAAAAACTTCAGGAAACGTGGAGCGGGAATACCCATGGCATAAAGTTAGGGGCACAAGTCCCAGGCAGCAAAGCTAATGGGGCTTAATGAGTGGCCAGAGCTGGATCCAGAGCCGTGTCCCTCGTTTAATGTTCAGGAATCCCTCCCTGTCCCAGGAAGCTAAGCCTCTGGTTTCCGATCATGGCTTGCTCCTCCCAGATGACAGCAGCATTGGTGATGAGCGTGGTGAGCGCAGTGAGCCCCTCAGCTCCCAGCCAGGACAAGCCTGTTAAAAATACCCCCTCAGGCCGGGTGTGGTGACTCCTGCCTGTAATCCCAGCACTTTGGGAGGCCGAGGCGGGTGGGTCACCAGGTCAGGAGATTGAGAGCATCCTGGCTAACACGGTGAAAACCCGTCTCTACTAAAAATACAAAAGAAAAAAAATTAGCCAGGCATGGTGGCACGTGCCTGTAGTCCCAGCTACTTGGGGGGCTGAAGCAGGAGAAACACTTCAACCCGGGAGGTGGAGGTTGCGGTGAGCCAAGATTGTACCACTGCACTCAAGCCCGGGTGATAAAATGAGACTCCATCTCAAAACAAACAAACAAACAAACAAACAAAACCTGCAGACCCTGTTGGGGGAGGCCACCCATTAACCTCAGAAACAAGGAGAAAGCAAAGAAATCCATGGCAGCAGGATGGGTCTCTGTCTTCTGTTAGTGTTGTGGAGACAGGGAGGGTAGCTTTTGTGTGTGTGTGTATTGAATATCTAGCAAAAAAAAATGAGTAATAGCCGAACAGAACAGTCAGGGATTGAAGTGCTCACTTCTGAATGGCTCTCAGGCAACAGGCACAGTGCCTGCTCCCAGAAACAGCTCTCTCTGCAAAGATGAACAGAACACAATGCCCTCCTTGTGTGACATGCTAGATCAAGCCCCACATGGACCCGGGAGCAGAAGTCGCAGAAGCGCATGGGGTGGGACGGAGGGGCTCGTCTAGGAATTATCCGGTGAGGGCATGAGCAGGGCGGGCCTGGACTTCTGGCCCCTTTATGGCCAGAAGACCAATTCTTTGCTGGTCTCTGAGCAAACCAAGAGAGCCAGCACCTTGTCAGGGGCTGTGATTTTTATGACATCTGTCCCACAGCCCCCATTAATTCACACCCAGCGTCTGCGTGACTCATGTCCTTGAATTAGCCATTGTTGGGCCTGAGGGAGGTGAACAGGAAAACCAAACTGAAAAAAGGTGTGGGGAAGGGAACATTCTGTTCTGTCCTCCGACGATAAGTGCTTGTTTGGCAGCGTCACGGCAGGGACAAAGCAGAGATGGCCTTGAAAATTCTCAGGCTGTCAGGCTGAGGGGAGAAGAAAAGTCACTGGCAGCTGACAGGGGAAAGAGCAGAGCCAGGATTCATTCATTCATTCATTCATTTATTCCTTCATCCATGGTTTATGGGCATCTCTCTGTGACAAGCACCCTACCGGGCACAGCAGGCGCCCTGGTGATCAAGACAATCACCCCTCTTCATGGGGACAGACACATTGAAAAGTGATGCTGAAATCACCAGCTTTTGTGACAAGCCAATATTCAACCCCACACAGTGTTTGAGAGACTTAGAAAAATTCTATCATAGGGGCTGCGCAGTATGTCTCATACATGTAATCCTAGTGCTTTGGGAAGTCAAGGGGGGAGGGTTACATGAGGCCAGGAGTTTGAGAACAGACTGGACAATGTAGCAAGACCCTGTGTCTCCATAAATTAAAAAAAAAATCAGCCAGGCATGGTGGTGTATGCCTGTAGTCTCCATGGCTCAGTAGGTGGAGGAGGAAGGATTCCTTGAGCCCAGGAGGTGGAGGCTGCAGTGAGCTATGATTGCACCACTGCACTCCAGCCTGGGCCACAGAGCAAGACCCTGTCTCTAAAAAATGTAAAAGTAAATAATCCCAAGATGAATAATATATGGTTCCTACTCTGGAGGAGTGATTCTCCCAGGGAGCAGCTAGCTAGGGGTCTCGGCAAGGCATTCCGAAAGGATAGGGAAGTAAGGAAAGGGGCTTACCTTACAGAGTTGAATTATGGACGTGAGATGCCCTGCATCAGAGCGGAGGAGCAAAGTCACCTTTAAGAGAGAGTCCTCAGTCAGCAGGACTATAATTGGATTTAATGTATAACTTCTATAAGGAAAGATCATGTTGAAAGGAAGGAAAGTCATTGGACAGGACCCCTCCCCCACCCGTCCTAGCTCTGCCCAGGGAGATGTGGCACCCTGGTCCAACCCCAACAGCAGGCACATTTTCATGGCCTGGAGACACTTCAGGCTAGCTGTGGCAGGCAGGCTGCGTTATTTACCATACAAGTATTCCTTCCTTCCCTGCCTCGTCATGGTTTCTCTTGGTATGGGCTTGCTTTAGCCAATGGAAGGTTAGCGGGTGTAATCTGAGCAGGGGGGTTTACACATGTGGGTTTAAACATGCAAGCTTCATTAGACTCTTGGGGGGCTTACAAAGAGGGGTTGATCCTCCAAGAGCCAAGCCCTCTCTGCCTGGCTCTGCTTGGCTTCTGGATGTCCAAGCTGCATCCAGAGAAACAAATCCACTAATTCATGGCCTTCAAAAGCATTTTCTGGTTACCACCTCTGGCTGGGCCCTGGAGGGACGGTGATGAACAAGACATATGATTCCCCAAGGTGGATCTACACCAGCAATGAAGGAAGAACTCTGGAAGTGTGAGTTAGGCAAAGGAGCCTACTTGTCTGCCCATGGCTGTGGCTGAGAAGAGGCTAAATCTCATCCCGCCCTATGGCTTAAACTTTCTGCAAATGGGCACTCTCTGTGTGACAAGGGAAGGAGGGGAAGGACGGGTGTGGCCACCCAGGCCTGTCTGGTGGAAGTCCTGGTCTGTACCCACTTCCCACAGCACTTTCATCTCACCCTGACCTTTCAAGGTCTTGAAGCCCATTTTAACCAGATTCCATGTACATAAATATGTCACAGTGCTATGCACATGGGGATAGATGTGGATGTGGCTTGCCCTGTTTGTAAGGCCACCAAGAGGGCTCCTCCATTCAGACAGCCCGACAAAAAGACAGTGACCTTCCCACCAGCAACCCAACAGGCGTAATTTGGTAGGATAAGCACTTTACAAATTTTTGCGAGGATGACAACCTGCAGTGAACTCATTGCTCCTGCCAGGATAGGAACAAAAATGTGTTCAATAAATAAAAGCTGATTTTCCCCAACACTGTCTAGAAGACAGTGGTGGTTTAATCGGTGGCAGCTGCTCCACACCTCCAGGCTGAACTGTCACGTTTTGAGTCATTTCCTGTCATCCAGAATGCCGCAGGGTCTGTGCCAGGAGGACCTGGGACCACTACACCAATGGCCCACAGCTTCTCAACTGTGTGAAACCCAAAACAAAAGAGAATCGAGCTTGGTTTGTCTGGTGTCCTAACGGAGATATAATCTACCTAAAGTCAAATTCACCCTTTTTAGTGCATTGCTCTGTGAGGTCTAGGAAGGACACAGAGTCGTGTAACCATACGATCACCCCAAAATTGTCCCAAGTGCCCCTGAAATAGTCAACCTTCCTACTCATCTCCTGCCTCTGATATCCCTGATCTATTTTTTGTCCCCCTAACCTTTTATTTTTTTGAGATGGAATCACTCTGTCACCCAGGCTGGAGTGCAGGGGCGCAATCTCGGCTCACTGCAACCTCTGCCTCCCAGGTTCAAGTGATCTTCCTACCTCAGCCTCCAGAATAGCTGGGATTACAGGCACCCACCACTACACCTGGCTAATTTTTGTAGTTTTAGTAGAGATGGGGTTTCAGTATGTTGGACAGGCTGGTCTCCAACTCCTGACTTCCAGTGATCCACCCGCCTCAGCCTCCCAAAGTGCTGGGATTACAGGCATGAGCCACTGTGCCCAGCTGTTTTCTGTCCCTTTCAAGAATATCATATAATGGAATGATAATGTGTGGCCTTTCCACGTTGGCTTCCTTCAATTAAATAAGGCATCTGATATTTAACTGTTACTGTGCCTTTTTATTCTCTGGGTGTATTCCACAGTATATATATACCACAGTATGTTAATCCCTTCCCCAGCTAAGGGACACTTGGGTGGTTTCTGGTATCTTTTGGTGATTATGAATAAAGTGGTCATAAATATTCATGTTCAAGTTTTATGTGAAAATAAGTTTTCATTTTTCTCAGGTAAATACCTAGGAGTGGGATTTGCAGGTCATGTGGTAAAGATAGATTTAATGTTATAAGGAATTGCCAAGGTCGGGCACAGTGGCCCACGCCTGAAATCCCAGCACTTTAAGAGGCCAAGGCGGGCAGATCACTTGAGGTCAGGAGTTCGAGACCAGCCTGACCAACATGGCAAAACCCCATCTCTACTAAAAATACAAAAATAGCCAGGCGTGGTGGCAGGGGCCTGTAATCCCAGCTGCTTGGGAGGCTGAGGCAGGAGAATCACTTGAACCTGGGAGGCGGAGGTTGCAGTGAGCTAAGATTGCATCATTGCACTCCACTCTGGGCAACAACAGTGAAACTCCATGTTGAAAGAGAGAAGAAAGAGGGAAGGAAGGAAGGAAGGAGGGAAGGAGAGAGAGAGAAGAAATGAAGAAAGGAAGGAAGGAAGGAAAGAAAGAAAGAAGAAAGAAAGAAAGAGAAAGAGAGAGAGAGAAAGAAAGAAGAAAGAAAAGAAAAGAAAGAAAGA
>NW_022437099.1:1104586-1107468 GCF_009761245.1 Sapajus apella | reverse complement strand
AAAGAAAGAAAAGAAAGAAAGAGAAAGAAAGAAGAAAGAAAGGAAAAGAAAACAAAAGAAAAGAAAAGAAAGAAGGAAAGCAAGAAAGGAAAGCAAGCAAGAAAGAAGAAATTGCCAAGGCCAGGCATAGTGGCTCAAGCTTGTAATCCCAGCACTTTAGGAGGCTAAAGCAGGTGGATCACTTGAGGTCAGGAGTTAGGGACCAGCCTGGTTAACATGGTGAAATGCTGTCTCTACTAAAAATATTTTAAAAGTTTGCTGGGTGTGGTGGCATGTCCCTGTAATCCCAGCTACTCAGGAGACTGAGGCAGGAGAATCGCTTAAACTCGGGAGCTGGGAGGTAGAGGTTGCAGTGAGCCAAGGTCACCCCAGTGCATCCCAGCCTGGGTGACAGAGTGAGACTATGTCTTTAAAAAAAAAAAATGAAGTTGCCAACCTGCTTGCCAAAGTTGCTGTACATTTGGTATTCTCATCAACAATGAATGGAAGTTTCACTTGTTCCCATGCTCACAGGCGTCCTATGTTTTCAGGCTTTTGTAGTTTGTTTATTTGTTTTAAGCCATTCTAATTGTGTAATGGTATCTCACTGTGGCTGAAATTTGCATTTCTCTAATGACTAATGATACTGAGCATCTTTTCATGGGCATATTTGCCATACATATACTTTCCTTTTTTTTTAAATTTTTTTTAAATAAATAGAGATGCAGTGTCACCATGTTGGCCAGGTTGGTCTCAAACTTCTGACCTCAGGTAATCCATCCATCTTGGCCTCCCAAAGTGCTGGGGTTACAGGCGTGAGCCAGCACACCCAGCCCATACATACATTTTCTTTGGTAAAGTATCTATTCAAATCTTTTGCTCGATTCTATCGTTTGTGTTTTATTTTTATCTTGAGAAGTTTTAGAGTTCTTTAAATCCTCTACATACAAGTCCTTAATCACAATATATTGCTATGGTTTTTGCTTTCTACAGTCAATTATCTCTTAAAACAATGTAGAACAAGAAAAAAAAAGTTTTAAAATATTTATCTTCTTCCAAGCTACGTTTAGAGATGTTTGCTTCTTTGTGTAAATCCAAATTTCTGTGTGGTATCATAGTCTTCGCCTGAAGAATTTTCTTTAACATTTCTTGTATTACAGATCCGCAGATAATAAATTCTCTCTGCTTTTGTTTGTCTGGAAAGAGTCTTTATTTCTTGTTTATTTTTAGGCAATAGAATTCTGGGGTGACGGTGCTTTTCCTTGCAATCCTTTACAAAGGTCAGTCCATTATCTTCTGGTGCGCACAGTTTCTGATAAGAAGTCTTCTAGTATAATATTATTTGTGCTTCTGTATGTAACGTGTCTGTGTTTTTTCTAGCTTCCTTTAAGATATTCTCTTTATCACTGAATTTTAGAAGTTTGAATAGTGTGCATCTGAGCTTTTTAATTTTTTTGTATTTTGGGGATGAGCTCTTTGTTCTAGTGTGGTCCTATGATTTTTTTAAAAGTCACATTTAGGCTGGACATGGTGGCTCACGTCTTAATCCCAGCACTTTGGGAGGCCAGGGCAGGCAGATCATGAGGTCAGGAGATTGAGACCATCCTGGCCAACATGGTGAAACCCCATCTCTACTAAAAATACAAAAATTAGCCAGGTGTGGTGGTGCATGCCTGCAATCTCAGCTACTCAGGAGGCTGAAGCAGGAGAATCACTTGAACCAGGAAGTTGGAGGTTGCAGTGAGCCGAGATCACGCCACTGCTCTCCAGCCTGGCGACACAAAAACAAACAAACAAAAGTCACATTTAATATTGACTAAGTTTATTTTTTAAAATTTCTAACTTTTAAGTTCAGGGGTACATATGCAGGATGTGCAGGTTTGTTCCATAGGTAAATGTGTGCCATGGTGGTTTGCTGCACAGACCTTCCCATTGCTCAGGGATTAAGCTCAGCGGCCACCAGTTATTGTTCCCGATCCTCGCCCTCCTCTCACCCGCCGTCCTCTGACAGGCCCCAGTGTGTGTTATTCCCCTCTATGCATTCCTATGATTTTTTAAAATCTATAATTTGATGTGATTTTATTTTTGGAAAATTATTGGTCATATATCTCCTCAACTATTTATTCTGCCTCATTGTTTCTCTTTGCCTTCTGGGATTTCAATTTCACCTATGTTAATTTTTAATTTTTTAAAAATTTTTTGACAGTGTCTTGCTCATTGCCAAGGCTGGAGTGCAGTGGTGTGATCTTGGCTCACTGCAGCCTTGACCTCCCAGGTTCAAGCTATCTTCCCGTCTCAACCTCCCGAACAGCTGGGACTAAAGGTGTGTGCTACCACACACCCTGCTAATTTTATTTTATTTTATTTTTGAGACAGAGTTTTGCTCTGTTGCTAGGCTGGAGTGCAGTGGCACGATCTTGGCTCACTGCAACTCCACCTTTCAGGTTCAAGTGATTCTGCTGCCTTTGCCTCCTGAGTAGCTGGGATTACAGGCATGTGCCACCATGCCCAGCTAATTGTTTTGTATTTTTAGTAGAGACAGGGTTTCACCATGTTGGCCAGGATGGTCTTGATCTCCTGACCTCGCGATCTGCCCACCTCAGCCTCCCAAAGTGCTGAGATTACAGGTGTGAGCCACCACGCCCGGCCCACCTGCTAATTTTTTAAAATTTTCTGTAGAGACAAGGTCTCATAATGTGGCTGGTCTCAAAACTGGTGAGCTCAAGTGATCCTCCTACCTCGGTCTCCCAATGTGCTGGGATGATAGGCATGAGCCACTGTGCCCAGCCTTCACATATTAGACTATTAATTATTGTCCCACACCTATTGGGTGCTCTATCTTTTTTTTTTTTTTTTTTCAAATTTTTAAAAATTTTTTTAAAGAATTTTTTTTTTTTTTTTTT
>NW_022437099.1:1047231-1104486 GCF_009761245.1 Sapajus apella | reverse complement strand
TGTTACCCAGGCTGGAGTGCAATGGCGCGATCTCGGCTCACTGCAACCTCCGCCTACTGGGTTCAGGCAATTCTCCTGCCTCAGCCTCCTGAGTAGCTGGGATTACAGGCATGCACCACCATGCCCAGCTAATTTTTTGTATTTTTAGTAGAGACGGGGTTTCACCATGTTGACCAGGATGGTCTCGATCTCTTGACCTTGTGATCCACCCGCCTCGGCCTCCCAAAGTGCTGGGATTACAGGCTTGAGCCACCGCGCCCGGCCTGGGTGCTCTATCTTATAAAATGTCTCATAAAATGTTTTTACTCTTTGTGTGTGTGTGTGTTTCAGTTTCTCATTGAACTCCCTTAACATTCAGTTATTTTCTCAGTAGTGTCAAGTATTCTGATGAGCTCCTTAAAGGCATTATTAAAATAATTGTTATTGCTGTTTAAAAAATATTTCTAACATTTACAGTTGATCCTTTATTACACATTGCATATCTCTGCTGAAATGTCTCATGTGTTCATGAATATTTTTCACCTTTTCTACCAGAGCCTTTAGCATATCAATCATAGTCATTTTAAAATCTGTCTTAAGAGTTCTAACATCTAAGTCACTTCAGACTCTAGTTCTCTTGATTAATTTATCTCTTGACAGAGGAGTGTTTTCACTTGCTTTTTTGATGTGTCTTGTAATTTTTGTTTGAGTGCCAGACATGGTACACAGAGCAATAGAGACTGAAGTGAAAATTTATGCCTGAAAATGGCAAGCCTTTTCTTTTGCTTGGCTTGGCTGCTAGTATGGGGGAGGGGGAAGTTGAGTCAATCTAGTCAGGAATAAAACTGGAATTGGGTTTTGTTGCTGTTATATTTACTGTCAATGCACTACCACCCTGCATTTTTCTAGAGGTGTCTTGAGCTTATTGTGGGGGCTGGGTTGCTGGAGGGATTTTGTCAATGCTCTCATGACACTGTCATCTTTTGGCCTTCCCTGTGTGCCTGCATCTCAGAGAAGATTTCTATGTTCTTGCTTCTCCTACTGCAGTAAACTGATTGCTGTCACTTGGTGCTTACCAGCCTGGTGGTGGTGGACAAAGATGTTCCTTGTTTTCCTGGTCCAGCCTCAATCTTAGGCAGGTCTTGTGTCCCTGGGTCTTGGCAGTGGCATTTTCTCAGTGATCCTGCCCTTCTCCCTATGGCAGGCAAACTCTGCCTTGCATCCTCGGTGTGTCTTCTGCAGGAGAAAATTTATTGCCCCTCAACCAGCAAAAGACCTCTGATGGAATTAGTATAAAATTCTGGGCCCAGTATGATTTCCTGCTTCTCCTTTTGAGATATATTTTCATTCTTTTACTCTTCTCCCACCTGCGATGGGTCTTCACCTGTGTCCTGGGGGTGACAGCATTTTCTGCTCTTCACCCAGCAGCTTATGCCCTTTGTTCCAAGGGGCAAGTGTCTCAGTGAGTTCTGTGCCTCTCCCACAGTGGCAGCCCTCCCCTCATCCACATATGCACGCAAGGGAGGTTTGTTCCAGTTTCCCATCCTATGTTTAATCTTTTGTGCAAGCTCCCAGTGGAGATATGAAGAGAAAAGCCCGCAATTGCACCAGGGCTCTGTACTCTCATACTAGACCTCCCACAGTCTTTAGAAATGTGTTAACATTTTTACCTAAATTCTTTTTACCTATTTATATGTCACCTGGAGGTTTTTCCTCCTGGGCTCTGTCACAGTTGATTCAGTGCATGCACCCTGTTTTTCCTTAGAAGGACCCATTTTTCCTCCAATTTCAGACTATTTGGTTGCCCTGCAACTTCAGCTTTCTGATGGGTTCAGGAAAAGTGATGGTTTTCTTGCTGTTAGGACAGGCGTGACATTCTTTCTGACTTTGTACCTCTATGGCCAAAACAAAGCTCTGGTTTTTCCACTTTGAAAGGAAAGAAACAGCCTGGGTCTGGGGGCTTACACCTGTAATCCCAGCACTTTGGAAGGCTGAGGCAGGCTGATCACCTGAGGTCAGGGGTTTGAGACCAGCCTGGCCAACATGGCAAAACCCTGTCTCTCCTAAAAATACAAAAAAATTAGCCAGGCATGGTGGTGGGTTCATGTAGTCCCAGCTAACTGGAGGGCTGAGACACGAGAATTGCATGAACCTGGGAGGTGGAGGTTCCAGTGAGCCAAGATGGCACCACTGCACTCCAGCCTGAGTGAGACTGTCTCAAAAGGAAAGACAGAAAGAAGGAAGGAAGGAAGGAAGGAAGGAAGGAAGGAAGGAAGGAAGGAAGGAAGGAAGGAAGGAAGGAAGGAAGGAAGGAAGGAAGGAAGGAAGGAAGGAAGGAAGGGAGGGAGGGAGGGAGGGAGGGAGGGAGGAAAAAGAGAAAGAGAGAGAGGGAGAGAGGGAAGGAAGGAAGGGAGGGAGGGAGAGAGGGAAGGAGGGAGGGAGGGAAGGGAGGGAAAAGAAAGAAACAGGGAAAGTAGAAGAGGAACTGTAGTGAAATAGGCAGGGAGGTTTTTTCAAAACAGAGAAACAAGAGGGACCCAAAGCCTCCATTCTTCAGCAGACCCAGGATACAGCATTCTAGGACAAGAATGGGGGGGCATTTGCGAAGATGAAATCAGCAGAAAAGCTTGAATCAACTAGAAGTCAAGAGATGTGAAAATCCATTGAGACAAAGTCCAAACAATGCCCTGGGTCTGAGGCTGTATCTCAGTCCCCAGATTGATCCCATTGGAGGTGAGGGCAGGAGCCTGGTCCCCTGATGCATCTGATGGAAGAGAAGGAGGGGCTGGGCAAGTAGTGACCTTCGTGCAGTGAAAGGTGGCTAGCATATAGTACTACATCCCCAAAGTGTCCAGCAAATGAACCCCCAAATGTCTCCTCCCCAGCAATGCAGACTGCTTTGTGCATGGGGAAGTTTTCATCTCCTGATTTTGGTAGCTTCAGAGTCCTGCCTGTTTTAATTTTCCCCCCCAAATTTTTTCTTTCCATCCTGATTCTTTTTAAATTTAATTTAATATTACTGTATTTTAGTAATTTTTTTTTTTTGAGATGGAGTCTTGCACTGTTGCCTGGGCGGAAGTGCAATGGTGCGATCTTGGCTCACTGCAACCTCCACCTCCTGACTTCAAGTGATTCTCTTGCCTCAGCCTCCCATGTAGCTGGGATTACAGGCACACATCACCATATCTGGCTAATTTTTTGTATTTTTAGTAGAGACAGGGTTTCACTATGTTGGCCAGGCTGCTTTCGAACTCCTGACATCGTGATCTGCCCGCCTCGGCCTCCCAAAGTGCTGGGATTACAGGCATGAGCTACCTCACCCAGCTTCATTTTTTATTTTTCAAGATTGTCTCACTCTGTCACCCAGACTGGAGTGCGGTGGCACTGTCATAGTTCATTGCAGTTTTAAACTTCTGGGCTCAAGTGATTCCCCTGCCTCAGCCTCCCAAGTAGCTGGGACTACAGGTGTACACCACCACACCCAGCTCATTTTTATTTTTCTATAGAGATAGGATCTCACAATGTTGCCCAGGCTGGTCTCCAACTCCTGGGCTCAAGCGATCCTCCAGCCTTGGCCTCCCAAAGTGCTGGAATTACAGGTGTGAGCCACTGCACCCTGCCAATTCACTCTTTAAAAGCAGCTTTGTTGACATACACAGATCATAAAATTCACCCATTTAAAGTGTACAGGTCAGTGGTGTTTAGCGTATTCACACAAACTGATTTGTTCTTTAGATTCTAGTGACTTCTGAGTATGATTTGAAGTTGTTTATTTACAAAATTAAACATGATAGGAACAGGACAACTAATAAAAACAGTATGGCTCCCCACATATGGAAATCTACTTTCCCGACTGGGCGAGGTGGCTCACGCCTGTAGTCCCAGCACTTTCAGAGGCTGAGGCAGGCGGATCATTTTAGGTCAGGAGCTTGAGAGCAGCCTGACCAACATGGGGAAACCCTATCTCTACTAAAAATACAAAAAAATTAGCTGGGCCTGGTGGTGCACAACTGTAATCCCAGCTACTTGGGAGGTTGAGGCAGGAGAATTGCTTGAACTCAGGAGGGGGAGGTTGCAGTGAGCCAAGATCATGCCACTGCACTCCAGCCTAGGCAACAGAGCGAGACCCCATCTCAAAGAAAAAAAAAAAAGAAAAAGAAACAGGCTTTGCCAGGCACCCAAATGAGTTTTTCCATTTGAGCATTTAGTTTAGCTTGAGTCCCCTGGCAGAGAAGAAAAAAGGGAAATGTGTAATTCTCATTGTCTAATGAAACAATGAAGACACATTTCTCAAGGGAGGTGCTCTTTCTTGGCAAAGACTCCAAGCAGGGCATTTGCATAAAGAGCCATCATACATGACTTTTACTGATCTACTAAAGACTTCTATTTGAAACAATACTGACATTTCTCCACTTAAATAAATTATTTACTCAATAGATTTGTTGGCAGGAATAAAATGTTTAGTTTAACACTGCAATTAAGAACACAGGCTTTAGAGTCAGAAAACTCCACCAACTTACCATCTTGTGTAATCTTGTGCAAGTTATTTTCTCTCTGTAAGTTTTAGTTGCCTGATCTGTAAATGGTGTCAGTGATAGTTTTTCTATCAAAAGATTTTGGCATAAGGATGTAAATTTCGGCTCACTGCAATCGCTGCCTCCCAGGTTCAAGTAATTTTCTTGCCTCAGCCTCTATAGTAGCTGGGAGTATAGGTGCTTGCCACCATATCTGACTAATTTTTGTATTTTTAGTAGAGATGAGGTTTCACCCTGTTGGCCAGGCTCGTCTCAAACTCCTGACCTCAAGTGATCTGCCCACCTCAGCCTCTCAAAGTGCTGGGATTACACACGTGAACCACTGCGCCCAGCCTCAGTAAGTATCTTTGAAGGTGGTACTTTGAGATTATGTAAATATCCTGTTTCTCCTCAAAGTTTTACCCACTAGTTTTGTTACAGGAAAGGGATTACAATCCAGACCCTGAGAGAGGGTTCTTGGATCTCACGCAAGAAAGAATTCAAAAAGAGTGCATAAAGTGAAAGCAAGCTTATTAGGAAAGTAAAGGAATAAAAGAATGGCTATTCCATAGATGCAGCAGCCCCAAGGGCTGCTGGTTGCCCATTTTAATGGTTATTTCTTGATGGTATGCTAAACAAGGGGTGGATTATTCTTGCCTCCTCTTTTTTATTTTTATTTATTTATTTACTTTGAGACAGTCTTGCTCTGTCGCCCACGCTGAAGTACAATGTGGCATTATCTTGGCTCACTGCAACCTCCGCCTCTTGGGTTCAGGCAGTTTCTCTTGCCTCAGTCTCCTAAGTAGCTGAGACTTCAGGCACATAGCACCACATCCGGCTAATTTTTTGTATTTTTAGTAGAAATGGGGTTTTACTACGCTGGCCAGGCTGGTCTCGAACTCCTGACCTCGTGATCTGCCCGCCTCGGCCTCCCAAAGTGCTGGGATTACAGGCATGAGCCACTGCACCTGGCCTGTACCTCCTCTTTTTAGACCATATAGGGTAAATTCATAACATTGCTGTGGCATTTGTAAACTGCCATGGTGCTGGTGGGAGTGTAGCAGTGGGGGCGACCAGAGGTCACTCTTGTGGCTATCTTGGTTTTGGTGCATTTTAGCCGGCTTCTTTACTGCAATATGTTTTATTAGCAAGGTGTTTATGACCTATATGTTGTACTGAACTCCCTTCTCATTTTGTGACTTAGAATGCCTTCACTGTCTGGGAATGCAGCCTAGCAGGTCTCAGCCTCGTTTTACCCAGCTCCTATTCAAGACGGAGTTGCACTGGTTTAAATGCCTCTGACAATTTTATCATCCACTGATGGTTCTTACCCAAATCAATCATTCCTAGGGTAACTGACAAATGGTGATCTTCTAATGCTATCATTCCTTCCGCAATTATTTGCTGACTTACTACAGTAAGAAAGAGCTTTATGAAATTAAAGAATATCTAAATAAGTGAAAACACTTATTTAGAACATTCTAGTTCATGAATCAGAAACTTAATATTGTTAAGACAGTGATACTCTCCAAATTTATCTATAAATTCAACACAATCCCTACCAGAATCCCAGCTGTTGTATGTGTGAAAGCTGCATGTGTATGTGGTTTTATTTTGTTTTAAAAGTAACAAGCAGACCCTACACTTGAACCCAGGAAACAGAGGTTACAGTGAACCAAGATCATGCCACTGCACTACAGGCTGGGGACAGAGCAAGACTCCGTCTAAAAAAAAAAAAAAAAGAAAGGAGAAAAAAAGATAAATCGCCCAGAATGGACAAATGATCTTGACAGACATTTCTGCAAAGAAAATGCAGAAGTGACCAACAAGCACATGAAAAGATGCTCAGTGTCATTAGTCATTAATGAAGTGCAAATCAAAACCACAATGAGAGAAAGTTTCACATCTAGTAGGAAGACTGTAATAAAAAAAAAAAGACTAGTCAGTAACAGGATGAGGAGAAGCCAGAAGACATGTATGCTGGTGGGAATATAAAATGCAAAATGTAAAAATGGTGAAGCTGTGCTGGAAAATCGTTTGGCAGTTCCTCAAAATGTTAAACACAGAGTTATATGGCCCAGAAAATCCACTCATAAAGAAACATAACCGAGAAATTAAAGTACATAGTCATACAAAAATTTGTCGGTGAACATTCATAGCAGCTTGATTGAGTGATTGATTGGGATGGAGTCTCACTTTGTTGCCCACGCTGGAGTGCAGTGCGGCAATCTCAGCTCACTGCAACCTCTCAGGTCCAAGCGATTCTCATGCCTCAGCCTCCTGAGCAGCTGGGATTACAGGGGTGTGCCACCATGTCTGGCTAATTTCTGTATTTTTAGTAGAGACAGGGCTTCACCACATTGGCCAGGCTGGTCTCAAACTCCTGACCTCAAGCGATCCACCTATTTTGGCCTTCCAAATTGCTGGGATTACAGGTGTGAGCCACTGCACCTGGCCATAGCGGCATTATTTACAAGAACTAAATAGTGGGCCAGAAACAGTGGCTCATGCTTACAATTCCAATACTTTAGGAGGCTGAGGCGGGTGGATCACAAGGTCAGGAGATCGAGACCAGCCTGGGCAACCTGGTGAAACCCTGTCTCTCCTAAAAATATAAAAATTAGCCAGGTGTGGTGGCACGCGCCTGTAGTCCCAGCTACTCAGGAGGCTGAGGCAGGGGAATTGATTGAACCTCAGAGGCGGAGGTTGCAGTGAGCTGAGATGGCACCACTGCACATGCCCATCAGCAGGTGAATGGATAAATGAAAATGTGTTGTATGCATACAATGGAATATTATTTGGCAATGGAAAGGAATAAAGTAGTGATACATGCTGCAATGTAGATGGATGAACTTTGAAAACAGGAAGTGAAAGAAGTGAAATGACCACATTATATGAACCCATTCCTGTAATACATTCGGAGTAGACAGATCTACAGAGACAAAGTAGATTAGTGGTTGCCTAAAGCCGGAAGGCACTGAGGAATAACTGCTAATGGTACAGGTTTTCTTTCTGGGATGATGAAAATGTTCTAAAATTAGATGTGGTGATGGCTGCACAATTCATAAGTATACTTAA
The DNA here is from genome assembly GCF_009761245.1 of Sapajus apella. NCBI lineage: Eukaryota > Metazoa > Chordata > Mammalia > Primates > Cebidae > Sapajus > Sapajus apella. The sequence continues at coordinate 1,096,915 of NW_022437099.1, read as the reverse complement.
ACCACTGAATTGTACCATTTAGATGGGCCAGTTGATGTGTGAATTATATCTCAATAAAGTTGCTTAAAAAGCAATATATTAACATTAAAAGGATCAAATTTGTAAAAAGGAAGAACTTTCCCTTCCCCTGTCTCCTTATTTATTTATGTCCATGTGGACTTGTGCATTCCGTAGGTTAGAATCCTTTACTATTATTATTTATTTTCATGCTCAAAATTTTCCATATTTTACGAGTAGGAACACCATCCAGCTAACCATGGTGTCCTTTTGACAGTCTCCCATGACTCTATGACTCTTTGAGTATTTTTTTTTTTTTTTTTTTTGAGATGGAGTCTCGCTCTGTCATCAGCTGGAGTGCAGTGGTGTGATCTTGGCTCACTACAACCTCCACATCCTGGGTTCAAGCAATTCTCCTGCCTCAGCCTCCTGAGTAGATGTGACTACAGGCACACGCCACCATGCCCAGCTAATTTTTGTATTTTTAGTAGAGACCAGGTTTCACCATGTTGGCAAGGATGGTCTTGATCTCTTGTCCTCGTGATTTGACTACCTTGGCCTCCCAAAGTGCTGGGATTACAGGCGTGAGCCACCACACCTGGCCAAATGTTTCTTGACTATTGTTTTCTTTAGTTTTCAGTATGAGATAGTCCAGGCTTGTCTTGTATTTTTCTTGTCTCACCCTGGAGTCAGCCGTCTCTCTAAAGAGCCTTGGTTCCTTTTGGCAGAGAATAGTATTTAGAAACCAAAATCTGGGCACTAGGAGTGTTCATTGCTAGTGGGATGTCAGCACTTTCCTGAGCAAACAGAACTGGGAAATAGGTATTAGTAAATTCATGCACACACACATATGTGTGTGCACACATATACACATAGCTTTACAATCTTCATCTGTTTCTAAATCTAGTTATACTAAAACCTATGAGTTCACACTTGTGCCTCCAATTTCTACCCAACACCACAGGGTTCATTCCATCTTTCCCCCTTTCCATTGCTTTTCTGACAGTAAGAAACCTGACTCCCACTATCCACAATAAATGTACTTACTCATTTGCTCAATCCCAGGATGATCAGAAAGTAGTTTCAGAGTTGCTAGCTCATGTCTCTAAGAAAAAAGAAAGCTACTAATTAGAGTTCAATATTTATTTAGAGTTCTTTTTGTTTTTTACCTGAGGGCATATAGTTCAAATACTGTTTTCAAGTTAATTGGGTTTGTTGTTTTTTAGGCTATTTCAGTGTGGTTATGCTACTCATTGAATGGTGGTTCAGTCTGGGCTTTTTAATGTCAATTTTAGAATCCTTCCTTCCTTCCTCTTCCCTCCCTCTCTTCCTCCCTCCTTCCTTCCTTTTCTCCTTTTTTCATTTTCTCTTTCCTTCCTTTCCTCTTTTCTTGTTTATTTCCTCTTTCCTTTTTTCCTTCCTTTCCTCTTTCCTTCCTTTCTTCCTCCCTCCCTCCCTTCCTTCCTTCCTTCCTTCCTTCCTTCCTCTCCCTCTCTTCCTTTATTCTTCCTTCCTTCCTTTCTTTCCTCTTCCTCTCTTTCTCCTCCCTTTTTCCTTCCTTCCTCCATTTCTCCTCCTTTCCTCCTTCCTTTCTTTCTTTCTGTGTAAAACCTTAACATGGTTCTCAAGTCAGGATCATATAAAATGATATATTCAGAAGAGTGTCATTTCCCCTCCCATTCTTTCAGTCCTTCTTACTCCATCCCCAATCATATCCTGTAGGCAACCAATCACATTAGTCTCTTGTTTATCCTTCCTATAGTTCTCTTCAGTCAAATGAGCAGATAGATGTGTATTTTCAAATTTACCCTTTCCTCTGTACGAAAGGTAGCATACCATCAATGCTCTTTCACACCTGACTTTTTTTTCACTTAAGAATATATCCTAGAAATCAGTCTCTATAAATTCAGAGAGATCTTATGATTTACTGCTGCATAGGACTCCATGGAGTGGATGTATTACAGTTGATTCAACCATTCTGTTGCATATGTGGATTTAGGTCATTTCCAATATTTTCCATTGTTGGAGGTGGTATCTTCAGCAAAAATTCTGAGAAGTGGGATTACTGGATTAAAAAGGAAAAGTGCATGTAGTTTTGTGAGATAGACAAATTCCTTCTATAAGAGTTGTAATAATTTTCACTCTCATTGAAAATCTGTAAGGGTGTCTATTTCTCCACAGTCTCCACAACACTGTATGTTGTTATGCTTCTTAATTTTTGGCCAATCTGATAAAAGACAAAGGTGTCTCAATGTAGTTTTAGTGAACTTTTTTTTTTTTAGACAGAATCTTACTCTGTTGTCCAGGCTGGAGTGCAGTGGCATGACCTCTGCTCACTGTAATCTCCACCTCCTGGGTTCAAGCAATTCTCTTGCCTCAGTCTCCTGAGTAGTTGAGATTCGGGCACTCGCCACCAAACCTGGCTAATTTTTGTATTTTTAGTAGAGATGGGGTTTTGCCATGTTGGCCAGGCTGGTCTTGAACTCCTGACTTCAGGTGATCCACCCACTTTGGCCCCTCAAAGTGCTGGGATTATGGGCATGAGCCACCAGGCTTAGTTGTCTTTTGATTTTGGGTATATGGAGAAGTTTTTTTTCATATAGATAATTTATACATTTTATTTAAGACAGGGTCTCACTCTGTTGTCCAGGCTGGAGTGCAGTGGCACAATCATGGCTCACTGCAGCCTCAAATTCCTGGGCTTAGGGGATCCTCTCACCTCCACCTCCTGAGTAGCTGAGACTACAGGCATGCATCACCATGCCTGGCTAATTTTAAAAAAATTTTTAGAGATGAGATCTTGCTATGATGCTCAGGTTGGTGTAAAACTCCTGGCCTCAAGTGATCCTCCTGCCTTGGCCTTCCAAACCCCTGGGATTATAGGTGTGAGCCACCATCCCTGGTGTATTCTTCTAAATTATGTTCTGGATTATATATCCTCCTTCCAAAGGTAAAGTATTATGCTAATATTAGTTATATTACATATTACCTGCTATTAGCTAATAGACCATTTTAATAAATACTGCTGTTTTTATAGAAATCACACAGTGTGGTAGATGAGCATGCTAGCTTTTTGTTTGGTTTTTGCCCACTAACTTTTGACCCCACTATAGAAAGATTTCCCATTTGGACCATATCTCTAGCTTAAGTGCCATCATTGATCTGCTGGAAGCTACCCAAATTTCAGGCAAGAAACGTGGAAAGAAAGAAATGGCTTATGCATATGAACCTTGTCAAATCTAACCTATAGCATGGCCAGTGTTAGTCCCTAAGGCCTTGCTGAGAATTATACATCCCTAAGGCATTGTTGAGAATTTTTTTGTCAGAGCGGACATGCTAGGGGCATCCAGGTAGCTTGGAACAGTTGGCCCCTTGTGGGTAGAAAGAAGACACACTGAATACAAGCAAATCTTCCTTTGTAATTTTCTCCAACACAGGCCTTCCCCTGATATCCAAAGAGGTTGTTATTTCTAACGTTCCATGGTACTGAAGAACGGGGCAGGCATCTTCTTCATTTAATAGGGGGTTGCCATGAACACAGCAGGTCAAGGAGTGACTTGACCTGTCATCCTGCCCTGGTACCAGCAAAAGGAGGAAGTAGGTCAGGGAAAGGAATGTGGAAGAAAAGATCAAGTGTTTTCATTTTTATTTTTTACTTTCAAGTTTCAGCTGTTTTAGGGTCATCAGCCAACCTTTATGGCGTCTTCCCATAAAGTAGAAAGGATCTAAATTGAGAAGCAACTGCATTTTTCAGACAGGGAAAAGGAGGCTGAGAATTGAGCCACATAGTAACTGGTCCTGTTTCCCAGCCCACTGCTTGGCCTCAAAGATCAGAGGTCCCCTGAGTTTTCTCTCTACCACTCACTTGGCAAATGCCAGTTGCCTATACTGTTTCCTTGGCATTGTATGAGGTACCATGACCTGTTTAGGGGACAAGTTTAGGGGACTTTTGCTCTGTTTCTATCTTAGCTCAGGCTGCCATAACAAAATACCACAGACTGGGCAGCTTAAGCAACAGACATGTATTTCCCATAGTTCTAGAGGCTGGGAAGTCCAAGATCAAGATGCCGGAAGACCTGTTCCTGGTGAGGGCTCTCTTTCTGGCTTGCAGAGGGCCGCCTTCTGGCTGTGTCCTCATATGGACCTTCCTCTGTGCATGGGCAGAAGAAAGAGATATCTCTTCCTCTTCTTATAAAGATATAATTTCTATTAGATTAGGGCTCTACCTTTACAAACTCATTTAACCTTAGTCACTGCCTAAAGGCCCTAACTCCAAATATAGTCACTCTGGGAGTTATGGCTTCAATATATAAATTTGGTGGCGGGGTGTGGGGAGAGACACAACTCACACTGTAATGATTTCTTTCTGGAATTTTAAGATCTTAAAAAAGAGTTAGGACTGATTGTAGTGGCCTGTAATCCCAATGCTTTGGAAGGTTGAGGTAGGAGATTGCTTAAGGCCAAGAGTCTGAGACCAGCCTGGGCAACATATTGAGACACTATCTCTACAAAAAGAAAAAAAATTAAAAAATTAGCTGGGCATCGTGGCATACACCTGTAGTTCCAGCTACTAGGGAGGTTCAGGTGGGAGATTGCTTGAGCCTGGGAGGTTAAGGCTGCAGCGAGCTGTGATTATGCCACTGCATTCCAGCCTGGGTGACAGAGCAAGATCCTGCCTCCAAATAAAAAAGAGTTGCGATCACAGATATTTTGAGTCCAAGTGAGATTTTGCCTATTGGCCAAAACATCTGAGATCACCTAGCCTGTGGGAAAAGTGGGAAAACTGGGTTTAAAAATCCTTATTCTTCCAAAGAGACAAGAACAATGAGATGGAGACACAAAGTCGTCATGCCTCTAGCACGCACTCATAAGCTGGTTGGGTAGGGAGTCACTTAAACAGTCCTCCTTGTGCCTTGCACATAATAGATGCTCCATCCAGATTGGCTGAATGAATGAACAAATAAATGAGTATGTGAGCAACAATGATTTCCACTGAATGTGGTAAACGTCCAATACCTAGGACTTCAATAAAAAGAGGCCTGCTGTCTCCCTTCTGTCTGCCATTCACACAATGCTGAGCTTGAACCTGAACATCTCAGTTTTCAGCTTTGGGTTTCTCTGACTTCATGTGCTACAGGAAGGGCAGAGCTTCCTCCAAGCCTTTGTGAAGTGAGCCTTAGATAAACTGCGGAGGTGTGAGAAGCACCTGTCTAAGAAGATCTATAAAGCGTCTCCTGTAGGTCTTTAATCCGGTTCCTCCAGGGTGTGTGGCACTGGCGGTTCACCAAGGTTCAATCAAATGCAGACAAGTGGGAATGGATTTCCTCTTGACGCATTTGGCTAGATGGCGAGTTTCTTTGCTTTGCTTTTTTTTTTTTTTTTTTTTTTTTTTGTCTTTTGCTTTGCACTGTTCACAAACCTATTTTGGGCTCTAAGATGGTTTGGACTCTGAAGGATCAGACAAATGCTTTTTGATAATCAAGGAGAAGCTTATTTAAAGATCCGTTTAAGGTTTCTGCCAGCTTAACTTTAACTACACATGGGGTGTGCTAAGTAAGAAAAATGGGCTTGGCAAGATGGCTCATACCTATAATCCCAGAGCTTTAGGAGGCTAAGGTGGGAGGATTGCTTGAGCCCAGGAGTTTGAGACCAGCCTGGGCAACATAGCAAGACCCTATCTCTACAAAAATTTTAAAAATTAGCTCGGCATGGTGGCACGTGCCTGTAGTCCCAGCCATTCTGGAGGCTGAGGCAGGTGGATTACTTAAGCCTGGTATGTCGAGGCTGCAGTGAGCCATGACCACATCATTGTACTCCAGCCTGGGTGACAGAGTGAGACCCTGTCTCTCTCTCTCTCTCTCTCTAAAAAAAAAAAAAAAAAAAGCCGGGTGCGGTGGCTCACGCCTGTAAGCACTTTGGGAGGCTGAGGTGGGTGGATCACCGGAAGTCAGGGGTTCAAGACCAGCCTGACCAACATGGAGAAACCTGTCTCTACTAAAAATACAAAATTAGCCAGGTGTGGTGGAGCATGCCTGTAGTTCCAGCTACTCAGAGGCTGAGGCAGGAGAATTGCTTGAACCCAGGAGGCGGAGGTTGTGGTGAGCCGAGATTGCACCATTGCACTCCAGCGTGGGCAACAAGAGCAAACCTCAAAAAAAAAAAAGTTCAGCCTAGGTCTGTTTCACAGTGACTTATGTTAATGGCAAAATATTTCATATTTTTCAAGCTATTTGAGATAAATGGAGAAAATTAAGTCTACCTTGCAAAACTTGAATTGGGATAAAGTTATTAAGGGAAAATCCCTACTCTATTAAAACTATAACATTAAATGTAGAAGACTTATTAAATATTTGATAAACTCAATTCAGCTTACATTCACTGGGTGCCTAACATGTAAGTATGAGGCCATAATACTCAACACTACAAGGTTTACAAAAAAGAATAAAATAGTTTGTCAAGGTGCTCTGGCTTCTTAAGAATTTCATATCATATAATGTAAAAATATATAGCGTATTTTTTTTAAAAAATTAGCACATGCTAATTTTATCTTTAAGGATTTTATCTTTAAGGATTCCACTTCCTCTATATACAATTTTAATCCTACTGTACGTCAGAAGAGCTTTGTAGACATAAACAAAAGTTCCAACCTTAAGAATAGCTTGTAAAATGTCTATAGAGCTTCAATAATGTTGTTTTAAAAACATTAATTTAGACAAGGTGTTCTAGCTGAGAGCCAAAACAAAGGAACAGAATTCATTTATGGGTTCCCCCGTCAGGGGTACACACACATTCCCACCATCATTTGCTGATTTAATTCTATCTTTGGCTCAAGATGTTTTCCCTAAGCACCCATGAAGAAATCCACCCAGAAAGCGAGTTCTCTCACCCACGGAACTCAATCTGGGCTTGAGAGCAGAGAAATAACACTAGTTCCTCTCAAAAAGGCTCTTATTACTGCTAGGATTCTTCTCCCCACGCCCGCCCTCCACTTTCCGAAAGACTCTGTAGAAAGCCTCCATGATTTGCTCCTTTTGTGTTTCTCATTAGGGCTGAGAGGAACCCTATTGAGCTGCCCTGACATCTCGGTCCACCTGATGCCTGGGTATTTTGCAAAGTCGTATTGCTGGAGAGATAATACCAACCCTGATTACGTCCATCAGAGAGGCCCGGGCATGGGTAAAGTCAGCATAAAGGTGCTGTAGGAAAGGAAGTTCTCTTTTGCACTGTGGCAGCTCAGGACCCTGTGAACCTGTAGGGCCAGCAAACCACTCCTGTTACCTCATTTATCCTGCCCTCTGGGGCCTCAAATCCCCTTGGTTTGGGGACTCCAGGGGAAAATAAGCACAATTGACATTGGGCTTAGGGATAATTTAATCTTGAATTTGCAATCTCAGAAGCCTACAGGGTCCAGGCAAAGATAAAAATGTATGGATCAGACTTGATACATTATTATTATTATTTATGACAGGGTCTAATTCTGTTATCCAGGGTAGAGTACAGTGGCACCATCATGGTTCACTGCAGCCTCGACCTCCTGGGCTCAAGCAGTCCTCTTACTTCAGCCTCCTGAGTACTTGGGACAACAGGCATGAACCACTGCACCTGCCCTTAGATTGTTTAATGAAATAAAAAGTTGTGGGGTCAAGTGTCTAAACTGGCCATCTTAAGGAATTCAAATGTCTGTGACTCCCTTCCAGCATGCAAAACACATCCTGTGGCTTCAACAGGCCCTCAAGCTACCAGCGTGCTTTTCCTTTTTTGTTTTTTTTGTTTGTTTGTTTTTTGATGGAGTCTCACTCTGTCATCAGGCTAGAATGCAGCAGTGCAATCTCAGCTCACTGCAACCTCCACCTCCCGGGTTCAAGCAGTTTTGTGCATCAGCCTCCCTAGTAGCTGGGAGTGCAGGTGCATGCCACCACGCCTGGCTAATTTTTTTTTCTGTGTATTTTTTTAGTAGAGACAGGGTTTTGCCATGTTGGCCAGGCTGGTCTTGAACTCCTAACCTCAGATGATCTGCCTACCTCGATTTCCCAAAGTGCTGGGATTACAGGTGTGAGCCACTGTGCCCAGCCCCAACATGCCATTCCTTTTCTGGTCTGCCTTCTTCATTTCACAGATGGGGAAACTGAGTTGTGGGGTGAAAAGTAACTTGTCTCCAGGGAAGGGCTCAAATTCAGGTTACCTGAATTTCCATCCATGGCTGGTGACTTCATAAAGCCTACCTCATTATTTGCTGGGGCAGTAAATGGATAGTGCTAGGCCTCTAAATTCCAGAACTTCAGATCTGCTGGCACTGAGCAGATCCATGTTGGGTGGTTTTGTAACTCAGTTTCTCCATCTGTAATCTGGAGATGAAGCTTTTGCAACAGAGTCTCACTCGGTCACCCAGGCTGGAGTGTAGTGGCGCAATCTCAGCTCACTGCAACCTCTACCTCCTGGGTTCAAGTGATTCCCCTGCCTCGGCCTCCTGAGTAGCTGGGTTTTTGTAATGTTAGTACAGACAGGGTTTCACCACGTTGGGTCAAGCTGGTCTCGAACTCCTGACCTCAAGTGATCCCCCTGCCTTGCCCTCCCAAAGTGCTGGGATTATAGGCATGAGCCACCGTGCCTGGCCAAAAGCTTCCAATTTATCTACTATATGACCACGACAAGGTACTTAACCTTCCAGCTTTCGCATCTATAAGATGGGGATTCCACAGACAAGGGTGTTGTGAGGGTATAACGAGATGAGAATGGAAACCTCTAGACCAGTGCCAGATGCAGACGAAGCTGTCATTCAGTGTTGATGATTGCTATGTTGTATTGGTATTGTGATCTGGCGTGGTCCAAAACACCATTAGTGACACACTAATGTTTCCCAGAAGCCTAAATACAAGCAAATGACTAAAAACAAGCTTAGTATGTGAATCACACAGCCTATCAAGGAAAATTACAAGGAGAGAAATTACATGGCCCAGCCAGAAAAACTGAATCATGAAAACCGAGCAGTAATGCTGTCCAAGGTAAATCCTTTCACCAGCCAGGGAGGTAAGAATTAAGCAGATTTGTTCTCAAGAAAGATATGGCAGGGAACTTTCTCTGAAAAAGAAAACTGAACAATCTGCTTAGTAAAAGCTCTTAGGAAAGAAAATTTCCTTCATCGAATTCATATTCAAAATGATCGTAAGCCAAAAATGGAGGTGGGGGCATTATTCCTTTAGTGAATTGAGATAGAAAGTTTCTTGTAAATTAAAAACTTTCAGCCAGCTTCAATGGCTCATGCCTGTAATCCCAGCACCTTTGGAGGCCAAGACGAGAGGATCCTTTGAGGTCAGGGGTTCAAGATCAGGGCAACATAATGAGATCCTGTCTCTACAAAATACTTAAAAATTAGCCAGGCACGGTGGTGCATGCCTGTAGTCTCAGCTACTCAGGAGGCCAAGGTGGGAGGATTGCTTGAGCCCTGGGGATTGAGGCTGCAGTGAGCTATCCTTGCACTATCGCACTCCAGCCTAGGTGACAGAGTGAGACCCTGTCCCTAAAACAATAACAACAAAAATTTCCAAAAGAATGGAGCAAATTAACCCCATGCTATTAAAATAAACATGCCTTCTTAGATATCCTAAACTTTGCTGTCTTAGGCTGGATTTCTGCATGCAAGTAGTTTCTTGGGGACTGCCACTTCTGAGCCTTTGAATCTTTCTTCATCAACTGCCACAGTAGTTCTGACATTTCTACTTCCTTTAATGTGAGCCTCTGCTTTCTCCAAGACTCCAAGATGTATCCTAGCAGCATGTTAGCACCTTTTCCAGAGGTCTTTGCAGGGTGTCCCATGCAGTATACATACACGGGACAGTGTTTTCACACCAACAAACTCTCCCACATTCAATCCTTCCCCCTGGTCCAGCACCTCAAGAATCCAATCCCATGCATACTAGTCACCCTCTGGGTGCAATCCCTCTGGTTCCTTGGCAGGCCCAATCCTCCTCAGATGGCTCTGTGATGGCTTGATCCTTGACATTTATCTGATGCCAGGAGGGGAGATCAGGAACCTCCTCACCGGTGCACACATCACCCTGAAAAGCTGGTGCTTCTATACAGTCTTCCAGCAGCCTCTAACAAGGAAGGGGTGGTCTTCTGCTGCAGGGTCAGGGGATTTAGAAGGGTCTGGGGCTTCAAGGTTCTCAAGTGCATCAACCCAGGTGACTCCATCTCAATTCTTAGGATTTCATCCCTCCCCATTCAGGCTCTGAGCTGACTCAGCCAACTGGATAGGACTGAGAATACAATCCACTCTGGAAGATCGGGGCTAATCTAGCAGTGAAGGCCTGGGCTTGATTTTTCCTGTTTTGTGGCTGTAGGAGATAAGAGTCTCTTTATTTGCTGTGGAGAAGGCCCTCTGCATTTCACACCTTGACTTTTATGATCTTCTTTCAAGGCATCGGTGGATGATCATTAAAAAGCATCCCATTTCATTGGGATCATTCATTTCATTATAATATTACTTCAGTCCCTTAACCTCTCAAAAGCCAGAGACTGCCCCAGCCAGAATGCCCCTTTCCCTTCACCACCTGTGTGAGTTTTGCCCTTGCATCACTACAGCCCACCAGGTGTTACCAGCACCCCACTTGCCACTGACGCAGCCTCATCTGGGGAGCCAAATATCCCCCCCCCCTTTCTCTTAAGAGACAGGGTCTCACTCTGTCGCCCAGGCTGGAGTGCAGTGGCATATTCATAGCTCATAGCAGCCTAGAACTTCTGGGCTCAAGAGATCCTCCCATCTCAGCCCTGCAAAGCGCTGGGATTACAGCTGCGAGCTGCTGCATCCAGCCCGATAGCCCACTTTTGAGTCAGCTTCCTCGGACTGCTCCTGATGCCAACTGTCTTAAGTCCATTTCTGCAGAAATAGGCTCTGAATCTGAGATGTGCATGCAGCATATGAACTGGGAAGGCCTGGAGTCTATCACCAGTGGGAAATTGAAGGTTGAAGTAGTTAAACTACAAGGCAGTTGCAACAAAAGCTTCAGCACATTCTGCAGAAGCTCCAGAGCTATGCAGTCCCTTCAGAGCTGCCTGTACTGAGATGATGGGGCCTGAATCTTGAGACCGTCCCATGAGCCAGTCATTGGAGGTGGCTGTCTGGGGAAGGCAGTGTGACTTTGGGTGAGGACCGTTTCCAGACAGGGACGAGGATGGCCACTCCCCAAGCAGCAGACAACCCCTCATCACCTCCCTCCACCCTGGGCTCCTCCTGATTGCAGTCAGAGTGGGGAAACTGTAGCAAATCTCATCACATGACCACCGTCCTGCCTAAAACCCTTTCCTGGCTTCACAGTGCCCTCAGAATCAAGCCCAGTGGCTGCTGGATGGCTCTTCATTAAGGCTTTGCATAATCTGACATCTGAGGATTGTTGTAGCCTCATTTTTAAAATTTTATTTTGTATTGCTTTTTAGGAGACAGGGTATTGCTCTTATCACCCAGGCTGGAGTGCAGTAGTGCAATCATAGCTCACGGCAGCCTCAACCTCCTGGCTTGAGGTGATCCTCCTCCCTCAGCCTCCCAAGTTGCTTGGACTACAGACATGTGCCACCATGCCTGGATAAGATTAATTTTTTTTTTTTTTTTGTAGAAATGGGTCTCGCTATGTTGCCCAGGCTGGTTTTGAACTCCTGGCCTCAAGTAATCCTTCTGTCTCAGCCTCCCAAAGTGCTAGGATTTTTATTTTTATTTTTGAGTCAGAGTCTCATTCTGTTGCCCAGGCTGGAGTGCAGTGGTGTGATCTCGGCTCACTGTAACCTCTGTCTCCTGAGTTCAAGCAATTCCGAAGCCTCCACCTCCCAGGTACCTGGAATTACAGGTGCCACCACACCCACCTTATTTTTGTATTTTTAGTAGAGATGGAGTTTCACCATGCTGGCCAGGCTGGTCTTGAACTCCTGACCTCAGGTGGTCTGCCCAATTTGGCCTCCCGAAGTTCTGGGATTACAGACGTGAGCCACTACTCCTGGCCCACTCACTCTTATTTGGGGTGTTTTTGCTACCTCCTTTTTTTTTTTTTTTGAGACAGAATCTCACTCTGTTGCCCAGGCTGGAGTGCAGTGGTGTCATCTCGGCTCACTGCAACCTCACCTCCTGGGTTTAAGCAATTCTCCTTGCCTCAGTCTCCTGAGTAGCCAGGACTACAGACACATGCCACCAAGACCAGCTGATTTTTGTATTTTTTTTTTCTGCTTAGATTTCAGAAGAAATTTTGTATTTTTAGTAGAGACAGGGTTTCGCCATGTTGGCCAGGCTGGTCTCAAACTCCTGGGCTCAAGCAATCTGCCTGCCTCGGACTCCGAAAGTGCTGGGATTACAGGCATCAACCACTGTGCCTGGCATTTTTGCTACCTCTTAATCACAGACATTTGTACCTAAATTGCATCCACAGCATTAACCAGTTATTTTGCTGGGGACACTTTTAGTATTGCAACTTAGACAAGGACAAACTCCAAAAGCATGAATTGCTGTGAATGCCTAGAATCCTCTTCTGAATCCATGCTACCTCTCTGCCCCTCTCTGAATGAATATATATGCCTGGTGTAGACAAGTCACATCCATAAACTAAACTTGAATTTTTTCCAGATGCCATAAGTATGATGTTTAACAATGAGAAGCTGATAAGAGAGAAGCCTTTCAAACCTTAAAGCTGCATTTCAGAAACAGCTACAGATAGAGATATAAGCTATTAGGCCTTTTCCCAAAAGAACGTGAGTAGAATGAAAAATCTGTCTCAGTATAGATGAAAGAAAAATATGAATTAGGGCTTTTTGTGTGTGTGGACATAGTATTGGTATGATACAGGGAAAACTGAACTTTGGGCATATACAAGTCTGATATTTGTGAACCACCAAATTTATCATTTTTATCACTTTATTAGACCTCTTCATTTTTATCTCAACACCAATAATAATCATTAGTGAGTGCTGCTGTGTACCAAGTCCCACCTTCATCACTTAACAAATAAATAGTATCACAATGACCCCATGAAAAGATATGATTAGTGCCATCTTACGGAAAAGGAAATTAAATCTGTTTTTAGGTCATCAGCTCAAGTTATAAGGTTAGTAGTGAACACAGGTTTGTTTGATCTAAAGCCTCAATTTCTTTCTTATTTCTTTATTAGAGACAGGGTTGCACTCTTGCCCAGGCTGGAGTATAGTGGCATGATCATAGCTCACTGCAGCCTCCCAATTCTGGGCTCAAGACATCCTCCTGCCTCACCCTCTCTCGTAGTTGAGACTAGTAGGCGCACACCACCACACCTGGATAATTTTGAATTTTTTTGTGGAGACAGGTACACCATATTTTCTTTATCCTTTCATCCACTGATGGACACTCAGGTTGGTTCCATATCTTTGCTATTGCGAACAGTGCTGCAATCAACATTTAAGTGCAGGTATCCCTTTGATATACTGATTTCTTTTCCTTTGGATAAATACCCAGTAGTGGGATTCCTGGACCCTATGGTAGTTCTAGTTTAGATTTTTGTTCCTTAGAATTCTAAGGCATCACTCCCCTGCCCTGTAGAGTTCAGTGCTGCTGCTGAGGCACTCAATGCCATTCTAATACTTGATCCTTCTTACGTGAATTGTTTACTTTCTTGGAAGTTTTGCCTTGGGGACCTCTCTTTGCCTCCAGTATCCTGAAATGACATTATTGTGTGCCTTACTGCAGGTCTATTTTGCACCAGGCTCTTGGTGGCCCCCCTCAATCTGAGTCCCTATGTCCTTTATCTCTGGGGACATTTATAAAACAGCCTTATCGAGATATAACCTATATACTATAAAATTCACCCATGTAGGCTGGGCATGGTGGCTCATGCCTGTAATCCCAGCACTTTGGGAGGCTGAGGTGGGTGGATCATGAGTCAGGAGATGGAGACCATCCTGGCCAACATGGTGAAACCCCATCTCTACTAAAAATACAAAAATTGGCTGGGCATGGTGGTGCATGCCTGTGGTCCCAGCTACGTGGGTGGCTGAGGCAGGAGACTCACTTGAGCACAGGAGTGGAGGCTGCAGTGAGCTGAGATTGTGTCATTGCATTCCAACCTGGTGACAGAGCCAGACTGTGTCTCAAAAAAAAAAAATTTACCCATGTAAAGTATACAATTCAAAGATTTTCAGTATATTTACAGAGTTGTGCAACCATCATCATAATTTCAAAATATCTCCATCATCACCAAAACAAACCTTCCACCTATTTGCAATAATTTCCCAATCTCCCCACCACCAACCCTAAGTAACCACCAAACTACTTTGGGAATAATTCTTCAAAATTTTTACTTTAATAACCATCCCCTGCATTTTCATTGTTCTCTGTCTAGAATAGCTATTATTCAGGTATTGGATCCTCAAGTGATGTTTTCATCTTATCTCCTCTCCAATTTCCATCTCTCCCTTTTTCTGTTCTGATTGAAAGGAGACTTCTAGGTGGGCACGGTGGCTCACACCTGTAATCCTAGCACTGTGGGAGGCTGAAACTGGAGGATCACTCGAGCCCACAAGATTGAGACCAGCCTGGGCAACATGGTGAGACGGTCTCTGTCTTTTAAAAACAATAATAAAATAAAATAAATAAAGGAGAATTCCACAACATAGCTCCCAAACCTTGCATTGAAGATTTTATTTGTTACAAAATGTTTAACTTGCAGGAGCCTCCCTTTTCTTGTTATCTGAATATGCTTTTGTAATTGCCAGTTCTTCTTTCATAGATGTCCTATCCTTTAAAAAAAAAAAAAATCTCTGGGCCGGGCATGGTGGCTCACTCCTGTAATCCCAGCACTTTGGGAGGTCAAGGTGGGTGGATGACAAGGTCAGGAGTTCAAGACCAGCCTGACCAATATGGTGAAACCTTGTCTTTACTAAAACTACAAAAAATTAGCCGAGTATAGTGACGTGAGCCTGTAGTCCCAACTATTCTGGAGGCTGAGGTAGGAGACTTGCTTGAGCGTGGGAGATGAAGGTTGCAGTGAGCCGAGATCTCCCCACTGCACTTCAGCCTGGGTGACAGAGTGAGACTCAATGTCCAAAAAAAAAAAAAAAAAAAATCTCTGACGATCTCACATGAAGGTTTCTTTTGCTCCTAGCATTGTTTCCTTCCTTTCTTCTGTTTATTTTGGTCTCTGACTTTCATAGTAGAGCTTCCTCAATATGAGGTGATATTTGCCTATGAACTCATTCTTGGGAATGAGGCAACCAGAAGTCCTCTGGTCTACATGGCTGTGACTCATTGGCTGGTGATCTTTCCCTCAAAGGAGTGGCTCCAAGCCCTGGCAGTATTTTTTCGTCACCCAGGAGGCTTCAAAACAAACACAAATGCCAGGACCCCGCCCCTGGAATGTATGATTTAATTGGTTGGATCCTTGACATTCATATATTTAAAAGCTCCCCAGATGATTCCATTGTCCAGGGTGGAGAACCTCAGAACTTTACTGGGAGGGACGTCAACTACCAATACACAGGATATGCTTTTTTCTTTAGGCTTATCAGATTCCTTGGAAGAGAATCTTTCAATCACCCACCTTATGAGTAGGTGTCTAAGGTTCTAGGACCTACTGGGGGAAGTGGCTGAGGGTCTCTTTATTCACTACGTAGGTATGGAAATGCTGGGGTTGGGTGCAGTGGCTCATGCCTGTAATCCCAGCACTTTGGGAGGTTGAGGTGGGAGGATTGCTTGAGGCCGAGAGTTTGAGGCCAGCCCAGGCAACATAGTGAGACTCTGTCTCTACAAAAAGAAAAAAAAAACAAACAGGTAAGTAGATGCTCATGCTATTCCTGTTCTCTGTATAGAAGCTGCACACTTGTTCAGGCACAATAGCTCAGGCCTATAATACCTACATTTTTGTGAGGCCAAAGTGGGAGGATTGCTTGAGGCCAGGAGTTTGAGACCAGCCTGGGCAACACGCAAGACCTCATTTTACAAAAATTTTAAAAATTAGCCAGGCATGATGGTGCATGCCTATAGTCCCAGCTACTTGCGAGGCTGAGATGGTAGGATCACTTGAGGCCAGGAGTTGGAGGCTGCAAGTAGCTATGATTGTGCCCTTGCACTCCAGTCTAGGTAACAGAGCAAGACCCTGTCTCTAAAATAAATTTCAAGAAAAAAAATAAATAAATAAAAAACAGAAAAAGTTGTACACTTCACAGTGCTTTGTGTGCCCGTGTCTAGAATTAGAGTGTAAATATCTAGTGTACTCAGTACCAGCATCAACAGCGTCTAGAAATTTGCTAGAAATGCAAGCTCTTGGGGCCTGCCTTGGATCTGCTGTCTCAGAAGCTCTGGAAGGTGGGGCCTAGCCGTCTACCTCCAGACAAGCCTTCTATGCATTGGGCTACTGGCTCGCCTTTGAGAACTGCTCCTCAGATCTACTGGGAAGGAAGCACAGACATTCAGTTCAAACTGGGGAGTAGCATTTGAGGATCCAAGTGCTTCTTCTGCAATGTCTCAGCTGGTCTTCCAGTGTCCAGCCTGACCTCCATACTTACTGTGAGAAGCACCTGGGTCCCCAGTGCCTCCATCTGAGATGTGAGGATCACTTGTAGAGTGGGCTGGGTGCAGTGGCTCACATCTGTAATCCTAGCACTTTGGGAGGTTGAAGCAGGTGGATCACTTGAGGTCAGGAGTTTGAGACCAGGCTGGCCAACAAAGTGGTTGGCCATCTCTGCTAAAAGTACAAAAATTAGCCAGGCATGGTGGTGCACACCCATAATCCAGCCACTTGGTAGGCTGAGGCATGAGAGTTGCTTGAACTTGGGAAGTGGAGGTTGCAGTGAGCTGAGATCGCACCATTGCACTCCAGCCTGGGTGACAGAGCAAGACCCTGTCTTAAAAAAAGAGAAAGAAAGAAAGAAAAAGAAAGCAGTGGACTGGGGCCTCTCTTCAATGTCCAGTTTTTATTTCTTTCATCTCCTAAGACAATTTCAGTTCATCCATCTGCTTTCCAGTCTGAGATTTTATCATTCTGAGATGTTACTATTCTCTTCTCCTTTGCAGCTCTCTTTATCCTTGCAGCTTGTACCTTTTTAAATCCCTTTATTGCCACTTTCAGTGAGGTGGCAGGAGGGTATTGAATACTCCAGGTTTTCCAAAAGTCTCATGATACAGATTGAGTGAATATAGAACACTGCAGAAAAATATTAATACAGAAGTATCTATTTTCTGTATATCACAAAGAGAAAATAACAAAACCGTGATAGATGAGTTCATATATTTGTGTATGTTTGTGCATGTATTTTAATACACAGAATAGAACGATATATATACTCCCAACTGAAGCTGACTTATCTCAGGCCTCCAGGAAGTTGTGTTAGAGTAGAAATGGGGAAGGGGCTATTATTTTAAAATCTACTGACCTCTTAATTGTTCAAATTACTATGAAGAGTATTACTTGCATAATTAAAAATGTTGAAAATATATTTGCTTTGCAAAAAGTGCCAATTTAAAAAAAATTCACAGTGACCCACCCAGGGGTTGGCAGACCTGGGAGTTCAGGGAAGAAAAATTCCTAATTCTCTGATGTTGTCTCAGATTTAGGGTGGACCTACCCTGAACCAACTAAATCCAAATATTCTAGTATATGCAGTTTGGACTTAAGCCTGTTTACATCTTGATACTGGTATAGTATAAATCAGGAATTCTCAAGCCTGACTGCATAACCTGAACTAGTTAACAATCACAGCACCAAAGACAGGAAAACATCTCATGGCCCCAACCTCAGACTGGTTAAATCCCTGGGTGATTCTAATACCCACGTAGAGTTGATGTTCATGTCTATGAATGTGATTTTGATCAATGTTTAAAAATCAGTTAAACCAGCTGCTATGATTTGAACATTTGTCCCCTGCAAAATTCATGTTGAATGCAATCTCTAATGCAGCAATATTGAGAAGTGGGGTTTTTAAGAGGTGATTGGGTCATGAGGGCTCTGTCCTCATGAATGGATTAACTCATTCATGGATTAATGAATTAGTGGGTTGTCATGGGAGTGAGACTGGTGGCTGTAAAGCTTTATAAAGGAGAGGAAGAGAGATCTGAGCTATCACGTTCAGCCCCCTCCCTGTGTGACACTCTGCACCATCTAGGCACTCTGCAGAGAGTCCCCATCAGCAAGAAGGCCCTCACCAGGTGCCATCCCTCAACCATGGACTTCCTTAGCCTCTATAACTGTAAGAAATAAATACCTTTTATTTATAAATTACGCTGTTTTGGGTATGCAACAGAAAATGGACTAAGACATCGGCACTCTGGCGTCACTCAGATCTTACAAACAGATTGCTTTACTAAATTTTTTAAAATTATTCAATGTTCTGACATTGCATAGCACAATACCATGCAAGTTTTTAGTCTGAGTCTTAAAATATAGCCTAGTTTTGACTTTGCTAGAACCACAGCGATCAACTGAGCAGTATATCTCATAGCATTTTGAAGCAGATGCTCTCTCATTGGCCTTAGAGATCATGCAAGTCTTCATTTTACAGATGAGGAAATATCACCCAGGAGGATTCTTTCACAGATTTACTGTATTGAGGGTGGGTGAGGAGGGAAGAGGGTGGGGGGGGAGAGAGAGAGAGAGTGAGTGAGAGAGAGAGAGAAGGAGGAGGTAGAGGAGGAGGAAGGGAGGAGGAGGGGAGATAGGAAGGAAAGGAGGGAGGAAGAATGAGTGTTGTAAAAGTGTTGTATTACTTTTACAGGTTTATGTAGCTGGTTTATTCTATATTGTGTCAGGAAGGTTCTCTAAGGATCAGTTTTACTTAACCTTGAAAAAAAAGTAGTCAAGGTCCAAATGAATGGTTGAGAATTGCTCATCTGTTCTTCCTTGTGGATTTTTACTAACTCAGCTCTGGTCTTGGCCTTGGCCTCTTGCAGAAAGTTAAAAATATATACATTTAGAATTTCTATATCTTTACCCAATATACTTCTTTAAGAGGTGATGGTTTTCTTCTTTGCAGTTTTATTGAAAGTATCTTGTTTCAGAAAGAAATCTTGGCTTCACTTGAAATGTCCCAGAATAAATGGAGTGCTGCATGAACAAGGCCTTGGACTACCAGTTTATGAGTCTGAGAGCCACAGAAGGCTTAACGATTATGTTTTTCTTATTGAGGTCAAAGTGAGTAATAAGACAAGATGGTTCAGAGCAGAAAATAGGTTACTCATGTAATAAGCCAGGACTGTATGGTCAGAAGGGAGGAAATAAATAAATGCTTAATAGATGAAAATGTATTATTGGTCTTTCCTCTACTAAAATTATATTACATTTCCATACTAAGCCATTACAAATGTCAGCTCATGGCCAGGTGCAGTGGCTCATGCCTGTAATCCCAGTGCTTTGGTAGGCCAAGATGAGAAGAAGCCTTGAGGCCAGGAGTTCAAGACCAGCCTAGGGAACATAGCAAGACTCTGTCTCTACAAAAATTAAAAATATTAGCTGAGTGTGGTGACATGCTCCTATAGCCCTAGCTGCTTGGGGGGCTGAGGTGGGAATATCACTTGAGCCCAGGAGTTTAAGGTTACAGTGAGCTATGATAGCACCACTGCATTCCAGCCTGCACATGACAGAGCAAGACCCTGCCTCAAAACAGAACAAAACAAATGTCATCTCATGTGTATATGTTATCTCAAATGCACAATTACAATTTTTCAGGTGTATCTGTTAACCTATATGTGTGGTTATATCATAAGCTTGCATTATTTAGATCTACACATCCTCATATGTACAAAAATGTGATCTCATGTACATGATCTCAATTGTACAATCATTTCTTCATGTTACATCACATGGATACATGTCATGTGTAGCTGTGTTATCCCACCAGCTGTCCTTGGGTCCTTACATTCCAGCTACTGGTGATACCAATTTTGTTTTTCAGACAGGGTCTTGCTCAGTTGCCCAGGCTGGAGTGCCGTGGCCCAATCGTGGCTCACTGCAGCCTCAACCTCTTGGGCTCAAGCCATCCTCCCATCTCAGCCTCACAAGTAGCTGAGACTATAGGAGCACATCACCACACCTGGCTAATTTTTATATTTTTATTAAAGATGAGGTCTTACTTTGTTGCCCAGGCTAGATATATCACTTTTTAAAAATGGTTTTATTAGTATGTAATTTGCACACTATAAATTTCATCTGTTTTAAGGGTACAATTAGATTATTTTGAGTAACTTTACAGTTATGCAACCATCATCACAATTTAGTTTTAGAATATTCCCATCACCCTCAGAAGACCATTGGGTTCATTTGCAATCAATTTCTATTCCCAACCTAGCCCAAGGCAACTACTAATCTACTTTCTATCTATAAATTTGTCTTTTCTGGGTACTTCCTATAAATAGAATTACATGGTATGTAGGCTTCTTTCACTTAGTATAATGTTTTTAAGGTTCATCCATGTTGTAGCAGTTCATTTCCTTTTATTACTGAGTAGTATTCCATGGTATGATGTATTGAATTTTTTTTATCCATTCACTGGTTGATAGATATTTAGGTCATTCTACTTCTTGGCTATTCTGAATAATGCTTCTATGAACATTTGTGTGCAAACTGTTGTGTGAGCAAATGTTTTCATTTCTCTGGGGAGATACCTAAAAGTCAGATTGTTGGGTCATATGGCAAGTGTGTGTTTAACTTTATAAAAAGCCACCAAAACAGTTTTGCTAAATGGCTGTATAATTTTGCATTCCCACAAGCAATGTATGAGGGTTCCAGTTGCTTCGTGTTCTCATCAGCCCTCAGGATTTTAAGTATTTTTTATTTTAGCCATTTGAATTCGTGTGTAGTGGTTTTGATTTGCATTTCCCCAATGACTAATAATGTTGAGTATCTTTTCATGTACTGACTAGTCATTTCTACATCTTCTTTGGCGATCACTGGCTTATTTATTTTTCTATTTTTGTTAAGTTTTATTGAGGTATCATTGACATAAACTTCACATATTTGAAGCGTACAACTTAGTAAATTTTTACAGATTTATAATCCATGAAACCATCACTACAATCAAGATAATGAATATATCCAACTACTATAGTTTGAATGTTTGTCCTCACAAAACTCATGTTGAAATCTGAACCCCAGTGTTGGAGGTGGGACCTCATGGGAGGTGTTTGGGTCATGGGGTTGGATTCCTCATGAAGGGCTAATGAGTGAGTTCTTACTCTATTAGTTTCCACAAGAGCGGGCTGCTAAAAAGACTCTGATCACTTGGGCCCCAGAGTTTGAAGCTGCTGTGAGTTATGATCACATCACTGCACTGCAAGCTGGGTTACAGAGCAAGACCCAATCTCTACAAAAATGTTTTAAAAAATTAGCTGGGCATGGTGGCACATGCCTGTAGATCCAGATACTCAGGAGGCTGAGGTGGGAGGATTGCTTGAGCCCAGGAGTTGGAGGCTACAGTGAGCTATGATCACCCCACTGCACGCCAGCCTAGGCAAGAGTGAGACTTGGTCTCAAAAAAAAAAAAAAAAAAAAAGACCCTATATCTCTTGGCCTCCTCTCTCACCATGTCATCTCTGCCCTTGCCAGCTCCTCTTCCATGAGTGGAATCAGATTGAGGCCCTTACCAGATGTAGTTGTTGGCGCCATGCTTCCTGTACAGCTTGCAGAACCATGGGCCAAATATACCTCTTTTCTTCATAAATTACCCAGCCTCAGGTATTCCTTTATAACAACACAAATAGACTAAGATTTCATCATTCCCAAAAGTTTCCTTTTGGCCATCTGTAATTCCTCCCAGACTCTCTCCAGTCCTCCACCCTCCCTTGCTGATTTGCTTTCTGTCCCTATAAACATACAGACCTGTTTTGCATTTTGTAGAATTTCACATAAGTGGAATTATAAGTACTACTCTTTTTTTTTCTGCCTTCCCTCAATCATAATTGTTTTGGGATTCATCCGTGTTGTTGCAGATATTAATAGTTCATTCCATCTCATTTATGAGTATTTAGCACAATTTATCCACACATTTATTGGTGAATATTTGGATGGTTTCCACTTCCCATCTATTCCAAATAAAGCTGCTATAAACCACCATGTACGAGTCTTTGAATAAAGGTAGCTTTCGTTTCTCTTTGATAAATACATTGGAATAGAATAGCTGGAAATACTAACATACGTTTAATTTTTTAAAACCTGTTTTCCAGAGCCAAACTGTTTTCCACAGTGGTTGTACCATTTTACACCCCTACAGCAAAATAGGAGAGTTCAGGTTTCTCTACATCTTTGCCAACACTTGGTGTGTACAGTTGTTTTTTATTTTAGACAGTCTAGTGGGTGTGTACTGGTATTTCATGGCTCAAATTTGCATTTCTCCAATGACTAATGATGTTGTACATCTTTTCACATGTTTATTAGCCACCTGTATATCCTCTTTGGTGACGCATCTGTTTAAATCTTCTACCGTTTGTTCCTTGTGTTGTTTGTTTTCTTGTGAGGGAGTTTGAGAGTTCTTTATATATTCTGGATAAAAGTACTTGGTCAAATCTGCAATCTGAAAATATTTTTTCCAAGTGTTTTGCTTAACTGTTTTTGTATCCTCTTAACAGTGTCTTTCAAGGAGCAAAAATTCTTAATTTCTAAAGATGGGGATGTTCTATTGACTGGGAATTTCATGATATGATTTATTGCCATACAATGGGTGGGCAGCAACTTAAAGAACAGGATCCATTTCCACAATTAATTCCTTATTCAATATTTCTTGTATCCGAGGGTTAGGATGTTCTGTCTGGAATAAAAGTAATCATAATATAATAGGGCTTAAGCTGAGCTTTTAGATCATTAAACTATTTCATATGACCTCCAAGATCTTATTTCACAACCAGAACTTCTTAAACCATATTTTCTAGTCTTTCCATGGGTACTAGAAAAGATGTGAAAATGTGCTGGGCAGGCCCTCCCCGTCATTCTACCACTTATGTTCCTGGTTGCTTCTCATTTCTTCCAACAGGGAGGCACGTTGTGAAATTGAGTTTCAATATCATTCTTTTCCAATCCGTCAGCTCAGATACTGATCACAGAACAGGTCAATGTGCTAGCTTTTGACAAAGCCATTTCTATTTTAGATTTGTCAGAACAGTCTTCTAAAGGCACACACTTATAATGATGATTGATGATTCAACAAAACTTCAGAGGGGTCACTTTTAATTTGTGCTAAGAGGACCAAAAATCCCTTTGTATCTCCTAGTTATCAATATCAGCCCACTAGGGTGGGAGCATCATAGAAATAACTCCTGTTCAATTCAGGCCAGTCCAAAGATTCTCCAAGTGTTGTACTTTAAACAAATATTATAGCTCTAGAATTATGACAACCAGCACATAAGCAATGTGGGAGGTAAATGAATGCCCTCACATTTTTGCTCTGTATTCCCAAGATTCCATGTGCAGGGTTTGTGTGCATGTGCGTGTCTATGTGGTTTGCTATGCGGTGGCCGAGGTTCCATAAGGAATGTTAGTTGCAATGATATGAAAGGAATAACAGAGGCTTATTCCAATGGAAAAGTCTTTTTAGGGCTAGCCTCTGTTTTTGGCTCTTCTCTTTATGGCATCTCCTTTTAAGGTTTTCACTGTTTCTCTGTGGCAAGACCATTCCCTCATTGTCTAATTCCCCAAAAGGCAGGCTTTTTTTTTTTTTTTAATTGTTTTTCCCAGATGTAGAAATGCCCAAAGTATAATTAAAATTGCAATATAATAGTCTTGCCTGCAATTTTCAGAAGCGAATTAGGCCATCAAGTAAGCCTCTGGATCAGGAAGTTAGGAGCCTTTTACTCTAAGACACTCTATCACTAGAATCTTATAGTGTGCCAGACTTGTGTAAGTGTGAACCACACTTACAATATACCACTGTTCTAGCACTGGAGATACAGAAGTAAACAAAATCAAAGTATTTATCCTTTATCACTATCAGTTGAGATAACATTTCCTGGCCAGTTTATCAGCATAGCTTTCAGCAAGATTTGAAGCATTGTGAATTGCACTTATATAATAATCTGAGGATTAATGTTGATTTCAAATGCAAAGGAAATGGCACTCTCCCCCCTCACCAGCATACACACACATACTTTATACTTCCTGGCTGAGGTGGTTTTCAAACCAGAACTCATGATACCACTTACTTGTTTAAAAGTAAAGATTAAACATAAAAACATCTACTGCAGTTTCAAGTAGCATACTTAATGCATATTTATTTTATTACAGGGCTTGGATGTTGAGAGAATTCTTTTTAGTGCCAAAATGGCAAAGGAAAATATGAAATACAATAAAAAGAATGAAGTCTAAGCTATGGCCTAAAATACCACACATTGACTCAGATTCTTTTTGCTTTGATATGCCATAAGAATATTTTTTTCTGGATTAAATTGACCTTATCTGTCAAACCCAAAGACTCAAGGCTGCAAATACATTATGATGCTTTTGTTCTGATAACGCTTTTACTATCTTATGTGGTTTTCAGGAAGCTAAACTTAAAAGTAATCATAATACAGTATCACTTTACACAAAAGATGTTTTCTTCATTCTAAGGGTTTTAAAATATTTCCTAATGAATCCAACTGGGATTCATTTGAGTTAGGAAGTAAAATAAAGATTGCTTAGCTGATTCTTGTTGAAGAGAGAAGAAAATCGTATTTGGAGAGTTGATTTATTTAGGCCACTTAAATTTAAGGGAAATATCTCCTACTCCCTTTAACCCAGATGGGCTGTTCGTTAGCTAGACTGAATCACAGAGCAAAAGAAGAAAGAGTCTGGATGGAATGAGCCGCTACCTCTGCAACAAAAGCAGCAATGAACATGAAGGGTTTAATTCACTTCCTGTGGTCTAGGGCTGAGTGGAGATGGCAATGGGACATCTGGAACATAGATGAACATATTTTCCTGATGGAGGCTGGTAATGGTATGATTCCTCTCTGATAAAAGTCTCAAATATGCAGTCTTTTTGCACTTTTCATTCAGCTAAGAGAAGGCAATCCCAGGTGTGAACATCAGAACTCTAGGGGGACTAAATGATTGAGATGAAAGGGCCAATAAGAATTTTAGCTCAAAGCTCAAAGCCACACTGAACCTACTCTGTTGAGAATATATCATTGGAGAACTTGTCTTGGCTCTGACCCTCTAATTTTAGTTGCTCCTCGGTCTCAGAACCTGTAACAGTGCTGGGAGACAGGTCTGTTCCTTTATAATTTCACTTTGACCCCCACCAAGTGGTGTTATAGAGCCTGAAAAAAAAAATGTTAAACCTCTCCCTGCCATTTCTGTGACACTTCCATCTGGGAATCCAGATGGAAGAATTTCAGGAAGTCTAGAATGTGTAGACATTTGAGACACCAATTCCCACTTTCCTTTGCTCAATTAAAAACTGAACATTGTTACTACTCACTTTGTTCATACTTGCAAGTAGATGTTTTGGACACCTAAAATAATGCCCCTGTCCTTCCTTACAATGGTAGGTGAGTGATAGCACAGGAAACTAGAAAAATTTATTCTAAGTTATTCTTGGAAACAGAGAACCAATTTGGAACACAGGGCTGAAAGTCAGAGATTACTAACTACGTATCTTGTTTTTCTCCGATGGCTTCAACTTTCCCTTCTTTTGCCCCCTCTTCCAGATACCCAGCACTTCCTATCTACCACACTTTTCATTACTCTTTTCAAGGGCTAATTAGTTTCCAACTTCTCCATGAAAACGTCCCCTACTATTCTAAAACAGTGACTTTGTTCTTAAAAAGTTACAGAATGACCGCCGGGCGCGGTGGCTCACACCTGTAATCCCAGCACTTAGGGAGGCCGAGGCGGGTGGATCACGAGGTCAAGAGATCGAGACCATCCTAGTCAACATGGTGAAACCCCGTCTCTACTAAAGATACAAAACATTAGCTGCGCATGGTGGCGCGTGCCTGTAATCCCAGCGACTCAGGAGGTTGAGGCAGGAGAATTGCCTGAACCCAGGAGGCAGAGGTTGCGGTGAGCCGAGATCGCGCCATTGCACTCCAGCCTGGGTAACAAGAGCGAAACTCCGTCTCAAAAAAAAAAAAAAAAAAAAAAAAGTTACAGAGTGGATTGATTACATGTTGAGAAAAACCTTCATTTCTTTCCCACAATGCTATTATGGCTGTGTACAATGACATCCAAGAGATATTTATTGAAATAAGGAAGTACATAAGACCTAGATGTTGCCATTAAAGAACTCATAATCCAGTAGAAAAGATAATTATAATACAGGGCTTAACATACTAAGACAAATAAAGAATGTTATTGTATCATTTCAAACTGAGCAAAATCAGGGTAAGCTTTGTGGAGGAAGTAGTGTGTAAGCAGAGCCATGAGGGATGGGTCTTGTAGTTCTAGAAATGGAAGAAAGATCATTCCAGATCTGTCTCCAGATGCGGGAAACAACCTGAGTCCCAACATCAGAGGATGAAAAATGTGGGTAATGTGTGAAAAACATAAGTTTACTTTGTTTGGAGTAAGGGCAGATCAAGGGATATAGTAAAAATTGGACTGAATAGGAGGCTGTGGGGAAAAATGATGGAGACTGAAGAGTTTACACATTTGCAAGGAAAAATAATGAGGGTTTCTGAGCGGCGCAGCTCAATGCTTTAGTGCTGTACTTCAGGAAAACTGACCTGGCAGTAGAATGTACAAGCTGAAATGGGCATTGTAGAGCTGGAACATTCAGTTGGAGACAATTGTATAGTTTAGAACAGAAGTAATGAGATTGTAGCAGTGAGAACAGAGTTGGCATATTCTGCAAGCAGAATTAGGACTCAGAAATGAACTAGAATTTGAATAAAATTGGGGGTGGAGAAGATACAGAAGTCTCCAAAGTTTTGAATTTGAATGACTTGGAAAGCATTAATGACATAAGAAATAGGAAACAGGAGGAAGAATAGAGGGAAAATAAAGAAAACAATAAATTTACTTGACATATTAAATTAGAAGTATGGGTAATCTTTGAGATGTCCAATATGTAATTGGTTTATTATTATCTGAAACTCAGTATAGCTTCTACTATGGTTTGCATGTGTCCCTCAAAAGTTCATGTGTTATGTTTACCTACATAACAAACCTGCATATCCTGCAGACGTATACCAGAACTTAAAATTTAAAAAAGTTAATGTGTTGAAAACTGAATCTGCAAAGCAACAGTGTTGGGAGGTGGGGCCAAGTATGGATTAATTGGGTCATGAGGAGGGAACCCTCATGAATGGATTATTGCAATCATCTTAGGAGTGGGTCAATTATTACTAGAGTGGGTGGTTATAAAAGCAAGCCCAGTCCTTGGTGCATTCTCTCCCACAGTTGCTCTCAGATGTGTGCACTTGCTTCTGCCCTCCACCTTTCTGATCTGGGCCAGAAACCAGCACCATGCTCTTGGACTTCCCAGCCTCCAGAACCATGAGCCAAATAAACTTTTTTTTTTTTTTTTTTTTTTTTTAAAAACAAATTACTGAGTCTGCAGTATTCTGTCATAGAAAAAGAAAATGAACTAAGAGTCACTAATATAACTTAAAACTGTTAAAGTAGAGAGTGCAATGAGAGAAAGGAGAGAGCTATAGACAGTTCAACTTTGAATATGTGTATTGAGGAGGCAGATAATGAAAGAAGATCCAGAAAAGAAGAAACAAAGAAAAAAATGTTCAGAAATCAAAGATGAAAACCAGAAGAATACAATATCATAGAAACCATGTTGGAAAATTCTATTAAAAAAAGACAACCAGGGATCAATCCAAGATGGCCGTTTGGGAGCAGCTCAGGATTGCAGCTCCCAGTGAAAGCGCAGAGGCTGCTGCAGGTGAATCCCAGGCAAGCAGGGTCTGGAGTGGACCTCAGAAGACCTACAGCAGAGGGGCCAGACTGTCAGAAGGAAAACCAAGAAACAGAAATAACCTCATCATCAACAAACAGAACATCCACTCAGAGACCCAATCTGAAAGCCAGCTACAAAGATGACAGGTGGATAAATCCATAAAGATGGGAAGAAACCAGCACAAAAAGGATGAAAACACCTGAAACCAGAACACCTCTCCTCCTACAAGGGATCACAACTCCTCACCAGCAAGGGAACAAGGTTGGATGGAGAACGAGTGTGATGAAATGACAGAATCAGGCTTCAGAAGGTGGGTAGTAAGAAACCTCTGTGAACTAAAAGAACATGTTCTAACCCAATGCAAAGAAACTAAGAACACTGAAAAAAGATTTGACAAAATGCTAACGAGAATGGACAAAATAGAAAGGAATATAAGTGAATTGATGGAGCTGAAAAACACAACACAAGAACTTCGCGAAGCATGCACAAGTATCAACAGCCGAACTGACCAAGCAGAAGAAAGGATATCAGAGGTCGAAGATCAACTCAATGAAATAAAACAGGAAGGCAAGAATGGAGAAAAAAAGGTAAAAAGGAATGAACAAAGTCTCCAAGAAATGTGGGACTATGTGAAAAGACCTAATCTACATTTGATAGACGTACCTGAATGCAACGAAGAGAATGAATCCAAGCTGGAAAATACTCTTCAGGATATTATCCAGGAAAACTTCCCCAACCTAGCAAGGCAGGCAAATATTCAAGTCCAGGAAATACACAGAACACCACAAAGATATTCGTCAAGAAGAGCAACCCCAAGGCACATAATCGTCAGGTTCACCAGGGTTGAAATGAAGGAGAAAATACTAAGGGCAGCCAGAGAGAAAGGTCGGGTTACCCACAAAGGGAAGCCCATCAGACTCACAGCAGATCTCTCAGCAGAAACCCTACAAACCAGAAGAGAGTGGGGGCCAATATTCAACATCCTTAAAGAAAAGAACTTTCAACCCAGAATCTCCTATCCAGCCAAACTAAGCTTCATAAGTGAAGGGAAAATAAAATCCTTTGTGAACATGCAACTACTCAGAGATTTCGTCACCACCAGGTCAGCTTTACAAGAGCTCCTGAAAGAGGCTCTACACATATAAAGGAACAACCAGTACCAGCCACTCCAAAAACATGCCAAATGGTAAAGAGAATCAACACAATGAAGAAATGCATCAACTAATGGGCAAAACAGCCAGCTAGCACCAAAATGGCAGTATCAAATTCACACATAACAATATTAACCCTAAATGTAAATGGACTAAATGCCCCAATCAAAAGACACAGACTGGCAAATTGGATAAAAAGCCAAAACCCACCGGTGTGCTGTATCCAGGAAACCCATCTCACATGCAAGGATACACAAAGGCTCAAAATAAAGGGATGGAGGAAGATTTACCAAGCAAATGGAGAGCAAAAAAAGGCAGGAGTTGCAATTCTCATCTCTGATAAATTAGACTTTAAAGCAACAAAGATCAAAAGAGACAAAGAAGGACATTACATAATGGTAAAAGGATCAACGCAACAAGAAGAGCTAACGATCCTAAATATATACGCACCCAATACAGGAGCACCCAGATACATAAGGCAAGTTCTTAATGACTTACAAAAAGACTTAGACTCCCACACAATTATAGTGGGAAAGTTTAACACCCCATTGTCAATATTAGACAGATCAACCAGACAGAAAATTAACAAGGATATCCAGGACTTGAACTCAGACCTGGACCAAGCAAACCTAATAGACATTTACAGAACTCTCCACCCCAAATCCACAGAATATACATTCTTCTCAGCACCACATCACACCTACTCTAAAATTGACCACATAATTGCGAGTAAATCACTCCTCAGCAAATGCAAAAGAACGGAAATCGTAAAAAACAGTGCAATCAAGTTAGAACTCAGAATTCAAAAACTAACCCAGAACCGCACAGCTTCATGGAAACTGAACAACTTGCTCTTGAATGTTGACTGGATAAACAATGAAATGAAGGCAGAAATAAAGATGTTCTTCGAAACCAACGAGAATGAAGACACAACATACCACAATCTCTGGGACACATTTAAAGCAGTCTCTAGAGGAAAATATATAGCAATAAGTGCCCACATGAGAAGCAAGGAGAGATCAAAAATTGACACCCTATCGTCAAAACTGAAAGAGCTAGAGGAGCAAGATCAAAAAAACTCAAAGTCTAGCAGAAGACAAGAAATAGCTAAGATCAGAGCAGAACTGAAGGAGATAGAGACACAAAAAACCCTTCAAAAAAATCGATAAATCCAGGAGCTGGTTTTTTGAAAAGATCAACAAAATAGACCACTAGCCAGATCAATAAAAAAGAAAAGAGAGAATAACCAAATTGATGCAATAAAAAACGATAAAGGGGATATCACCACAGATCCCACAGAAATTCAAACCATCATCAGAGATTATTACAAACAACTCTATGCACATAAAATAGTAAACCTGGAAGAAATGGATAAATTCCTGGACACTTGCCTCCTCCCAAGCCTAAACCAGGAAGAAGCCGAAACCCTGAACAGACCCGTAACAAGATCTGAAGTTGAGGCAGCAATTAAGAGCTTACCACCCAAAAAAAGCCCAGGTCCAGACGGGTTCACAGCCAAATTCTACCAGACATACAAAGAGGAGCTGGTACCATTCCTTCTGAAACTATTTCAAACAATACAAAAAGAGGGAATTCTTCCCAAATCATTTTATGAGACCAACATCAATCCTGATTCCAAAATCCGGCAGAGGCTCAACAAGAAAAGAAAACTTCAGGCCAATATCCATGATGAACATAGATGCAAAAATCTTCAATAAAATACTGACAAGCCGATTGCAACAGCTTCATTCTGGGGATGCAAGGCTGGTTCAACATACGCAAGTCTATAAACCTAATTCACCACATAAACAGAACCAAAGACAAAAACCACATGATTATCTCAATTGATGCAGAGAAGGCCTTTGACAAAATTCAACAGCCCTTTATGCTAAAAACCCTCAATAAGTTAGGTATTGACGGAACGTATCTCAAAATAATAAAAGCTATTTACGACAAACCAACAGCCAATATCATAATGAATGGGCAAAAACTGGAAGCATTCCCCTTGAAATGTGGCACCAGACAAGGATGCCCTCTCTCACCACTCCTATTCAATATAGTACTAGAAGTTCTAGCCAGAGCAATCAGGCAAGAAAAAGAAATAAAGGGCATTCAAATAGGAAAGGAGGAAGTCAAATTGTCCCTATTTGTAGACGACATGATTGTATATCTAGAAGACCCCATTGTCTCAGCCCCAAATCTCCTGAAACTGATAAGCAAGTTCAGCAAAGTCTCGGGATACAAAATCAATGTGCAAAAATCATATGCATTCCTATACATCAATAACAGACTTAAAGAGAGCCAAATCAAGAACAAACTTCCATTCACAATTGCCAGTTGAATTGCCAAGAGAATAAAATACCTAGGAATACAACTAAGAAGGAACGTAAAGGACCTCTTCAAGGAGAACTACAAGCCACTGCTCAACGAAATAAGAGAGGACACAAACAGATGGAGAAACATTCCATGTTCATGGTTAGGAAGAGTCAATATCATGAAAATGGCCATACTTCCCAAAGTAATTTACAGATTCAATGCTATCCCCATCAAGCTACCAATGACCTTCTTCACAGAGCTGGAAAAAATCACCTTAAAATTCATATGGAACCAAAAGAGAGCCCGCATAGCCAAGTCAATTCTAAGCAAAAAGAACAAAGCTAGAGGCATCACACTACCGGACTTCAAAGTATACTACAAGGCTACAGTAATCAAAACAGCATGGTACTGGTACCAAAACAGAGGCATAGACCAATGGAACAGAACAGAGGTCTCGGAGGCAACACAACATATCTACAACCATCTGATCTTTAACAAGCCAGACAAAAACAAGCAATGGGGAAAGGATTCCCTGTTCAATAAATGGTGTTGGGAAAACTGGCTAGCCATGTGCAGAAAGCAGAAACTGGACCCCTTCCTGACACCTTACACTAAAATTAACTCCAGATGGATTAAAGACTTAAACATAAGACCTAACACCATAAAAACCCTAGAAGAAAATCTAGGCAAAACCATTCAGGACATAGGTGTAGGCAAGGACTTCATGACCAAAACACCAAAAGCATTGACAACAAAAGCCAAAATAGACAAATGGGACCTAATCAAACTCCACAGCTTCTACACAGCAAAAGAAACAGTCATTAGAGTGAATCGGCAACCAACAGAATGGGAAAAAATTTTTGCAGCTTACCCATCTGACAAAGGGCTGATATCCAGAATTTACAAAGAACTAAAACAGATTTACAAGAAAAAAACAAACAAGCCCATTCAAAAGTGGGCAAAGGATATGAACAGATACTTTACAAAAGAAGACATACATGAGGCCAACAAACATATGAAAAAATGTTCATCATCACTGGTCATCAGAGAAATGCAAATCAAAACTACATTGAGATACCATTTCACGCCAGTTAGAATGGCGATCATTAAAAAATCTGGAGACAACAGATGCTGGAGAGGATGTGGAGAAATAGGAACACTTTTGCACTGTTGGTGGGAGTGTAAATTAGTTCAACCATTGTGGAAGACAGTGTGGCGATTCCTCAAGGACCTAGAAATAGAAATTCCATTTGACCCAGCAATCCCATTACTGGGTATATATCCAAAGGATTACAAATCATTCTACTATAAAGACACGTGCACACGAATGTTCATTGCAGCACTGTTTACAATAGCAAAGACCTGGAACCAACCCAAATGCCCATCGATGATAGACTGGACCGGGGAAATGTGGCACATATACACCATGGAATATTATGCAGCCATCAAAAACGATGAGTTTGTGTCCTTTGTAGGGACATGGATGAACCTGGAAACCATCATTCTCAGCAAACTGACATGAGAGCAGAAGATCAAACACCGCATGTTCTCACTCATAGGCGGGTGTTGAACAATGAGAACACATGGACACAGGGAGGAGAGCACTACACACTGGGGTCAGTTGGGGGGAAATAGGGGAGGGACGGTGGGGGATGGGAACTGGGGAGAGATAGCAAGGGGAGAGATGCCAGATGTAGGTGATGGGGAGGAAGGCAGCAAATCACATTGCCATGTGTGTACCTATGCAACAATCTTGCATGTTCTTCACATGTACCCCAAAACCTAAAATGCAATAAAATAAATAAATGGGGGAAAAAAAAGACAACCAAAACCAAAAAAGAAAAAAGAAAAAAAAAAAAAGACAACCAACAATGTTCAATGCTTCAGTGAGTTCCAGGAGAATGACAGAAAAGCAGTCATTGGAATTAATGGCAAATTATTGATTTTTAAGAAAGCTGTTATTGAAGAAGAAACCAAGCATTCTAATAGGTTAATGAGTATGTTAGGCAGACAGAGAAAAGAGCCCTTACTGGGAACTAGAGGGCCTGAGTTCCAGCATGGCCCTGCTGTTAAGTAGCCATATCATCTTTTTAGCATGGTTTTGAACTTATTTTGTGGTGAGGGGAAGCCTTCACTTTAAAACAATTTTTAATTGACATGTAATAATTGTACATATCTATAGGACAGAGAGTGATACTTCAATACATGCATACAATGTGTAATGATTAAATCAGGGTAATTAGCATATCCATCACCTCAAACATTTATCATTTATTTGTGTTGGGTACATTCAAAATCTTCTCTTCTAGTTATTTGAGAATATATAATAAATTATTGTTACCTATACTCACCCCACAGTACTACAGAACACCAGAACTTAGTCCTCCTATCTAGCTGCCATATAACTTTTTGACCTTTCTCAAACTGTTTCCTAGTACTCCAACTTCTATAAAATACCTTCATCTCTCACATTCAAAGATTCATGCAAGCTACCTGTGTGCCCGAATCATACAGAGATATTGAGCTACATGTCTTTATCAGAAATAGGCCAGTTTTACCACTTGTAACTTATATGAAAGTGGGGCATTTTCTTAGTGTTTCCTAATATAGAAAAATTGAGACTACATTCATAGAAGATTTTCTCAAAGCAAACCAAGTTGATGATGTTCCTTCCTCAGCCTCCTCCCACCCCCAGTCCTTTACTTTTTAAAACTGAGGTAAGGCATTATCCCTGGTATATCCGGTGACTTGCTCAATTGCCTGAAATCAGGAGATGCCACCAAAAGGCTTTGTTTGTTGAAATCCGTTGAGTAATATGAACAACCAATTCCCCTAAATCATGGCTCTCTAGCCACATATGATAATATACTTTTACAGGGACACCACTTCCTGAAACTCAGTGTCTCATATCACATGCTCCCAAAAATTAGCCAGAAATATGTTATTTAAGAAGAACCCAGATGCACTGAAGAAGGAACATTTGCTTATCTGAGGGGCTTATATCTATTTGGATCCCACAGCAATACAAATTCAGAATCACTGAGATGTTAAATATTACAAATCTTTTAGTTAGGTCTAGGCACACAGTCTAAATTCTAAATAATATTGCACAAAGTGAAGATTATTTTCAACTTTGCTTTTAAAGGGACTTAGACAATTCAGGTTTAAATTCAGTGGAGAAAAGGGGAAGAAAATGACAATTATCATCTATTGTACACTGGCTGTATGCCAAACATGTTCACTTACATTATCTCATTCAAGCCTAACAGTAATATTTTGTAGTAAATGTAGCTTTGATTTTGGAGATGAGAAAACTGAGGCTGGGAGAGGTTAAATCATTCTCCCAAGGTAAAATGGCAAGTCGTAAAACTGGGACTGAAACTAAAGCTCCCCGACTCTGAAGCTCGAGCTCCTTCCACTCTACCATGCAGTTCAATCTGTTGAAAAAAAAAAATCCACTCTTGAAAGCGTCTTAGCATTTTAAGCATAAAAGTATGTTAGTAGGGATCCTCTACAGCTTCCAAATTCTGTTTTATTTTATACACATGCGCGCGTACACACACACTCTCTCTCTCTCTCTCTCTCTCTCTTTCTCTCTCTCTCTCATTTCCCCTTCCTATTGAAATTCAGCACCGAGGACAGTTCCCGATTCATGTTTGCAGGAAGCTGTCCTTGGATTCTGTTAGAGCTCACACTCTCATTCTTGACTTCCCAAGCGGCACCGAGAAAGAGAAGAGGAAATGTAAGAAAGTATAAGATGGGATCCTCTCACACCATGATGGAAATTAGCACATTTCCCAGAAGACCAAGATAAAAATGCATGTGAGAAGAACAAGAGAACCAAACAGATGGGGCAATAAAATGGAGGCGGAATGAGCTCATCAGGATTCCCAGCACACGGTTTAAGTCCATACTGGGCTCGCAGCTGACCTGGGACCAGCCGACATAGTGAATGAGTGGGTGGTTACTATGCTGCAGCATCAGTTACACTAAGAGATTAGGTGGAGCTGATTCACTGCTGCGGATCTGCATGACTTTTCAAGTGGAGGAAAATCTGTAGGCCCTGGTCTCTGCCACTCACATAACCATCCTCATGGGGAGCATGAGTCAGACATGCAGTATCTTTCAGGTAGACAAGGTTGTTGTGCTGTGAGTAAATCCAATATGAGCTTTTGTGTTGTCGAGAGCAGGTTTTAACCACAGCTACAGCATCTCCGTGTATGAAGGTTTACCTGCTATATTACACAACAACCTTGCCTTTCCACATCCACCTTTGGCTACAGGTGGTTCATAACACACACAGAAAAAACAACTTTCTGAAACATTCTTCACACCAACAGTGATTCCTTCTTTTCCAAACTACCAAGCACTGAGTACAGATGAAGTGCCTTTAGTGTTGAGTCTAATTCCCTTAACTTTTTAAATTTTTAAAATTATTATTATTATTTTTTTTTTGAGATAGAGTCTCACTCTGTCACCAGGCTGGAATGCAGTGGTGCTATTTCGGCTCACTGCCACCTCTGCCTCCTGGGTTCAAGCGATTCTCCTGCCTCAGCCTCCTGAGTAGCTGGGACTACAGGTGCGCACCATCATGCCCAACTAATTTCTGTATTTTTAGTAGAGATGGGGTTTCACCATGTTGGCCAGGATGGTCTCTATCTCGATTCACCAGCCTCAGCCTCCCAAAGTGCTGGGATTATAGGCATGAGCCACCACATCCGACCCCCCTTATCTTATATGCAAGGAAACTGAAGTCCAGGGAGGAGAAATGGCTTGTCCCAAACCACTTAATGACAAAGTTGGAATTAGCACTGGATCCCTCATTCCTAAGCCAGAAGCCTTTTCATTGCACCAGGAAGATAAAATAAAACTGTAAATAGCATATATTCTGTTAACTAAGCCTCTAATTATACTGCCTCCAAAGAAAATAACATTTCAAATGTCTGGGTCTTTCCATTTGAGCTTTGGCAATTTCACTGATCACTTCTTATATTGGAATCTCTTTTAAGACGTTTAGGAGTAATTATATTGGGATATATGCTATTTTTACTCTTGCACACTGCTTTCTTTGTTCAGGAGGAAATTAGAATTCTGGAAATACACATGATTTTGTTTAATTATTAAAGGAACAAGCTTCTATTTCAAGTAGTTGCAAATATGAACGAATCACTCTGTGTGTCAAGAAAGGATATATGGAACAATATAAGAATGATAATACTCTACTGCCACATCCAATTAAGGGCCACCTAGGTCTACAAGTAAAGAGGAACATCAAAGCTATGAGTGAAAATGGAAAAGTCACATCGTTATCTGAATAATTTTGAAAACGTCTGGATTTGGTGCTTTATGAATCATCTGAAATGTAACAAGGCATAAAGTGCTTTGCAACCCTGTTGTCTTCATTACTGTAATTTGTGCATATGTAGGCTTATTTGAACTTTCAGAGTTTTCATCCAGCTGAAAAAGGATGTGGGAAGAATGAGTCCAGCCAAGGTCATACTTACAAGGTGAAGCTGACACCTCCTTGGGATGCAGACTAACAGAAACACAAGCCCGTTACTCACCCCCAAATCTCCCATTCATACCTTTCTTTGCTAATGAATATTCTTACCTGAACCATCATTACTTCCATTGTCCTCTGCTTTGGATACTTTGTAGACCTGGTTCCTGGCTCTCATTTTTTATCCACGAAGAGATTTTCATGAACATAACTTTTCTTGAATTTAGCAATAATGTCCTTGAAAACCCCACAACTATTTACATAACAGAAGCTATTGTTTGAAGTGCAAAGCAGGTCAGAATTTGGTTTCTAGAGATTAATCACTGCAGTCTATATTATCATAATAATTTCATTTCTTTTGATACAATTTGCTTTCAGAATCAACCTCGGCTTCTGTGCACAAGTGACAAATCCATTTGTTTCTGGTATAATGGATAACGTGATTAACGACCTTGCAACAAGATTTCTTAAAAACATAGGAAAAAAAAAAGATTTTCCATGTCTAAATGTGCAGTAAGCCAGCTCAGACTGCAGCTGTGCATCAAAATCGCTTTGAACTTGTTTTAAGCCACAGATTTCGAAAGATTCTGAAACAAATTTGCTCCTGACTTTTGGGGGTTTCTGCTTTTATCTGCGGTCACCAAGAAGCTGAAGGCAGTGGCCTCACTTTGGGGAAGTGGTGACACTGCGGGGCCCCTGGTTTCAAGGACGGGACACTGTTTGACCACGTGGTTCCATCGCGATGAGACTTCAGTTGGATGTCACTCCCCGTCCCAACAAGCTCAGGTCTTGCTGAATAAGGTAACCGACCAGGGGACAGTCGATGGACACGCGAGCGAGGGTTCTGCAAGTGGCCTCGTGACTCTGTCCCCAACTCCGGGTGTCCCCTCCTTCCTGTCGGCGTCTGACGCCTGGTCCTGGTCCCAGTCCCCGAGGCCCCGGGGATTCTTCCCGAGCGTTTTCCGAGTCGGCTCGGGGGGTGGAGGCGGGACCGTGGAGCGCGTCCCGGGGACCGTTGCATCCGGAGGCGGCCGTCGTGCGGCTGCTTCCCGCCTCAAGAGTGAGGTGGCCGGGCCTTGACGAGAAGGCCCACGCCTGACGCGGGGGCGGCTCGCGACGGAGGCGGGGGTTCGAGTCCCGCCTGAGGGGCTGCTCCTCCTGGGAAAAACACCTCCCTGAGAGCGGCGGCAAACGCACAGCTAGACCCAGCGCAGCGCCGGAAGCCACCCTGAGGAAGGGGCACCGGGGCACCAAGGGGCTCCCGGCTTCTCCTCAGCCCGTGGAGCCCGCGTCCTCGAGTGGGTTCGAGGGGCGCCCGGGCACGGCCGACCGAGGCTCTCGAGGGCCCCAAGGTCGTTTTCCACCTCAGTCCTCCCTTCCTGAGGCGGGGCCCGGGACCTCGCGCTCTTGCCTCAGGATCCGGCCCACGCGCCCGCCCGGCAGCCAGGCGCGCAACTGGAAGCGCCCCCGCCCCGCCCCGCCCACTGCGTGACGCGCACTCGGCCGAGCCAATCAGAGCTCGCGGCGCGCGCCCCACGCGCTGGTCCCCTCCGCCCTCCAGCTTAAGAAAGGGCGCGCGGGCCGAGCACTTCCAGAGCGCCGCGCAGCGCTGAAGGTGCGGTTGTGAGGCGGCGGGCGGTGCCGGCCCCGCGGTGTACGAAGCCCTCGAGACGCGCGCTGGGCTACTGACTGAGTCGCAGCGAAGGCGCCTCCCGCGGAGCGCCCCGACGGCGCCCGCCAGCCCACGCAGAGCTGAGCGCGGGGGCAGCGGCGGTATGCTGGCGCTGCTGGCCGCGGGCGTGGCGCTCGCCGTGGCCGCTGGGGCCCAGGACAGCCCGGCGCCCGGCAGTCACTTCGTGTGCACAGCGCTGCCCCCGGAGGCGGTGCGCGCCGGCTGCCCGTTGCCCGCGATGCCTATGCAGGGCGGTGCACTGAGTCCCGAGGAGGAGCTGCGGGCCGCGGTGCTGCAGCTGCGCGAGACCGTCGTGCAGCAGAAAGAGACTCTGGGTGCGCAGCGCGAGGCTATCCGCGAGCTCACTGGCAAGCTGGCGCGCTGCGAGGGGCTGGCGAGCGGCAAGGCGCGCGGCGCGGGGGCCACGGGCAAGGACACGATGGGCGACCTGCCGCGGGACCCCGGCCATGTCGTGGAGCAGCTCAGCCGCTCGCTGCAGACCCTCAAGGACCGCCTGGAGAGCCTCGAGGTAGCGGCTCGAAGGGAGCGCGGGGGACCTGGGATGGGGACGCTCCTGAGTCGTGGGGAGGAAGACACGGGAGGATCAGGGGAAGAGAGCATGGCACTGGGGAGGGTGTGATCGTCCAAGGGGTGAGCTGGACTTGAGGGTGAAAGGTGGGGGGTCTTGATCCTGCTCGGGAACTTCCCTGGGTGGCATCCCTTCCCGCCCCCCTGCTCTTGCTGGAAGGAAACGTTTAAATTCCTCCCCCATCCTCCCCTAGCCGGTATCGGCCCGCGGGTCCTGCCGAGCACTTCCAGAGGTCCGAGCAAGCGAACCTAGACAGCAAAGCCGCGGGCGCCAAATACTAGGGGACGACGCGGTAGTCTCTTGTCCTCTTGCAAATCTCCAAACCTCCGGGAGCTGGGATGCGCTTCCGCGAGGCTGCCGCGGGAGGTCAACTGCCCCGGGCATCTGGTGTTTCCTTTTATAAATCAGGTCAGGCTGGACTAGAGGGGGCGGAAGTCTGGGGACTGGGGTTGCAGGGAGGCGAATGCAGGGGGTCACCGGCGACCCCAGATAGCATATTAGAGGAAACCTCTGGTTAACTTCAAAGACTCTCCTGTCTTCAAGTTGGACCGTTTTAAGGAGCTCTTCCGGATTGCTTCAGGGAAGACCTTATTCCTTGCGCGCGCTCTCTCTCTCTCTCAATCTCTCTCTCTCTCTCTCCCCCTCTCCCCCCTCCCCCCCACCCACCCATCCCCGCCTCCGTCTCATCTCTCTCTCAGAATTTGTGTGCAGTTTGGGGCTTTAAGTGAGAGAAGAATCTTCAATTATTTTTCATCTTTAGGCTCCACCCTTTTTAAGAAGTGTGGACATTGCTGTTAATAGCCTTTGTGAAAATACTTCTCAGCAAAACTAGGTTTAAATTACAGGTGGTAATTATTGCAAAAATGACTGGAGGGTTTCTTTTGGCATGAGGGCTAAATACAGTATTTCCAGCATCAGTATATTTCCTGATTCATTGTGATTCCTAACAGCTAGCATTTCTGGAGCACTAAATATGAGTCAGGCACATTATTTAATCTTTTGATCCTTGGAACAATGAATGGCACGAGGCAGGTCCCATTCTGTGCATTTTACAATTTGGAACACTTTGTGGAGAAGGGTAAATAGCTTGCCATGAACTCACGGCTAGGCAGCCTGCCACAGCCTCCAGAACCACATGATGGTAGAGGAGAAAAAGAAATAGGAAGCGAGGATTTAGAAACAGCATTAAAAACAAAGATTGCTGGAGTTCAGAATAGCAACGTTTTAGATCTGTCATTTTCCAGAAACATCTTTGCATGCATAGTGTTATTTACCTTAGTGCCAGACCGGAACTGGGGGCTGTTTTCATTTCTAGGTGAAAACTCCTTGGCTTTGTGTACCATCGATGTACTCAAAAAAAAAAAAAAAAAAAAAAAATCCTAGAGCTGTTTTGGTCTCTACCCAACATAGAATTATAGGTGTTACTTAGAATGTTGACTCTTTAGTGAAAGGAGAAAAACGGCTTTTTGAGAAGGGAAAATGAGATTCGCAAGTTTCAAATATTGCAGCAAAGTAATTCTTGTGTGACTTTGAAATCCTTTCCATACCAAAAAAGCATCAGTCAGATACTCCCTTGCCTGCCAGTGGCATGATTCAGTGCTTGAGTTTTGGAAGCTTCTCCTTGTGTGGTCAGGCCATCAGAGCCACATTTCACAATTTCTTTTTTAACTCTTTCTGTGCCCCTTCCTCCTGGTGGCTGAAAGCACCAGCTCAGAGCGAACG
Source organism: Sapajus apella (assembly GCF_009761245.1). NCBI lineage: Eukaryota > Metazoa > Chordata > Mammalia > Primates > Cebidae > Sapajus > Sapajus apella. The sequence continues at coordinate 1,056,155 of NW_022437099.1, read as the reverse complement.
TGTCCAATGCTGGGCTGCCCGGGGACTTCCGTGATGTGCTCCAGCGGCGGCTGGGGGAGCTGGAGAGGCAGCTTCTGCGCAAAGTGGCAGAGCTGGAGGACGAGAAGTCTCTGCTGCACAATGAGACCTCAGCTCACCGGCAGAAGACGGAAAGCACCCTGAACGCGCTGCTGCAGAGGGTCACCGAGCTGGAGCGAGGTGTGTGCCTGGCCTGTTTCTCTGGGAGTGGCCTGATTTTCACTACTTGTGGTCAGACATGGGATTCCAGTAGATGGACAGTAGGGATTATGACACACCACATGGTCTTGGTTCCTGGGTGTTTGAGCAAATAATAAAGGTGACTGCCCGTGGTCATCTCAGGAAAGAGCTGTCAGCCCCCAGCCCCACTGGTATTATCCAGGGAAAAGTGAATGTGCTCAGGACCAGCTTTGATAAACAACCACATGGGCATTTCTTAACTAGTCCTGGCAGCAGATTCTTCGAATCTTTCTCTTCTCTGCTCACACTGTGGTGATTAAGTTTCTCCCACAGGAGACAGAGAGGGAGGCATCAGGGGATAATTCAGATTGCATCATCAACCCCCAAACCACTGGGTGGCTTGGGTGTGAAGTTGTAGGTTTGCCCATAGTGGGTATTTATAGGACTGCAATCTTCCTGGACACACTACCCTGATGAAGCCATTTTCCCATGACTCCATTTCATGAATTGAAAGGAGGTTTTCCAAAAGCAGAACATCCAAGAGAGGGGCCAGATGGAGAAGGGGTTGGTGTTACTGTTCCATTTTACAGCCAGCATCTACAAGTCACAGGCCTCTTTCATCCCTTTCCTAGTCTCTTCCTCCAGAAAAGCCCATCCTTTCTTCCTTGCCCTTCTCAGAAAAAGGTGAGTGTGGCTTACCTGGTAGACTTGGATTCTTGAGTTTCCAAGAAATCTTCCTCTCTGTCTCCCCTCTGTTGCTGGGTGGCCTCAGTAGACTTCCTTAGGCCTCAAGAGTCATCCCTGAAGGTAGAGCAGCCACAGCTGTGGCTTCGGTCCCATGACAGAAGGAGAGAGCATCTAGGCACAGGTGCGTATGGGTGGGCCCAGCCTGAGCCACAGTGGATCCTCAGGACATCCAGGGTTAGGGAGCCGGCACATGAAACGTAGTTTGCCTCTTGAAAGGGGAGCTGTGGAATGAGAGGAGGGCTCTGTGAGGGACATTGGTGGCTGTAAACCTCCTTCTGCACAGTGGCCAAGTTGCCACGAGGAGGTGGGTAAATAGCAGAATACTGAGCCAGAGCCTCAGTAGTGCCAGGCGGGAGCTCCGACTCCTGGTATACCCATTTCACAGATGAGAAAACACTGTTCTCAGTGGGACATGTATCCTTTTGGGGCCCCGGGCCACTAGCTGGTGAACAGTGACAGTCATATCAACCTGCACCTCCCCCTTCTCCTTCTCTGACTCAAGGCCGATGCCATTTCACTGGGCCTATTCCTAAGGTAAACCATCATCATGGCTTTGGCCACCGAGAAGTTGCCACTTTGTGACAGTCCCTTCCATCCCCAGCCTGTCCGTTACCAGCCAGAAAGAAACAGTCAGGACTCAGGCCCCACCAGCCTGACTCTTGATCCTTTAGTTTCCCAGAAAGCCCTCAGAGCTTATCTGGTATAGAGGGGAAGCTCACCTCTACAAGGGCAAAGACACTGGCTGGCCATTCCTGTACCCCTTAAAGGCAGCCCAGCTTCTATTCATCTCCCCATGGGAACTCTAGAATCCTTCTGTGAGCTCCACCAACTCAGCTCTGGGATGTGCCTTTAATGAAAGTAATTATTTGTGGACCAGTTTGTCTTCTGGGCAATTCTGAGTTTATATTTGTCCTGTTGGTGACAATTGTAAAGAGATGCCTAAACACCCAGTCCCCCAAATATACTATGATAGGAAACGACACCGAGTTTCTTAGACACATCCAGCTGAGCTAGACCTCAACCACACAACAGGCAGGGGGCCTTGGTGGGGGGACTCTGGCCTTTGGTCCATCATCTTCCACCCCTTATGGACCAGATGCATCTGCTGTGAGTTCCACATGCAGCATTATGTAACTTATGCCACGACCTGCTAGGTGGGTATTAGTTCACACAAGGGAGTTAAGACAGAGAGCTAAAGTGATGCTTGCATTCACAGCAGATTGCAGAGCTGGGAGTGAAGTTGGTGGTCACCCCAGAGGAGTGATGGAGGCTGCAGCCTGGAGCAGTGTGTGGGCCCCAGCCCTGATGGACCAGAGGCTACTTGGAGCCCCTAGCAAGCGCCTGACCTCTGGCATCTGGACACCCCTGGACACCCCTGCTGCCTGAGGCCCAGGGTTGCTCACTTTTCTTTGTTGCAAGACCTGTTCCTCTGCAAGGGCCTCCAGAGTCTGGGCCAGCTGTCTAGGCACCTCCGGGCTCTGTCTTGAAATAAATGTTGCTGCTGAGAAAACCAAAGCTGCCTCTCTTCCAGCCCCAGGCTGCCCACCCACTGCTGAGCCTCTCTGCCACCTGCAGTGTCTGATTTATTGGTCAGGCCTTTTAATTCCTTAATTGATTTTAACCAAGTTTCCTCCAACCGCCAAGCTGTTTTATTTAAATAAAAGGAAACGGCTCTCAGGGTACAGGCCCCTCTGCCCCTCGGCTCTCCCAGCTCTAATTAAACCTATCTGTTGTCACCAAGCTAACGATATTACCCACACAGAGTTGTATCAGATTGGCAAGCCTGCCCTCCCGCAAGTACAGCAACCATTTATCTCTGTTAGACCAATGATGCCTTCATTAAGGACATGGTCATTTGCCACTTGAAGATTAGGTGTGAGTGGCTCCGTGTTGTGGAAAGAGGGACTTCCAGGACCTGGCCTGTCGTTCCCTAGCTGTGTGACCTTGGGTAAGTCACCTCAGTTCTCTGAGCCTCCATGCGCCAACTATGCAACCTGCAAATATGTGGGAGTAGGGACATTCTGGTTCTCTCTCTCAGTTTTGCTTTTCAGCCTAATGAAGGGCTTGTCGCAGCCTTCACTCTGGCCTGGCCCCTTGGCCTCTTGGGTGAGCAGGTCTTCCCAGCCCTCACCAGGTGCCCAGCAGCTCCTCAGTGGCATGGAGAGGTACCCATCCTTAGGAGGTCAGGAGCAATCAGGCAAGACCACCATCCGCAGATATGAGGACATGCTGCATGTGAGGCCCAGATTCTAGAATGTACACACTGCCTGTTCCAGAGGTAGAAAGGGGATAGTGGATTCTGCTCTGCTCCTTTGCAGAAACCCTCCTTAGATAGATGTGAACTGCAGCACCCAGGAGCCTCTGTGTGTGTTATTTACTCTGAGAGAAAATGAATTTGGGGGATTGTGGTTGAGAAAGGTTTATCTATTCTGGCCTGTGTTCTGCAGAAGGGACTGATTTAATTCCACAGTGACACAGGCAGTTCTGGCTCCAGAGAGCCCCTTGTCTCTGATAGCCTCGGAGACTGTCTCAGCCCTTGTGAATGCTTAACCAACACTTGTTGAATGAGTGAAGGGCGTTTAGATTCCTTCAATGGCAGGGTCTGGTTCTCACATAACAGGACAGCCTTTGCCATGACAGCTGGCACAATCAAACGGTGACCTGCAAACTTTGGAATCCGTGATACCTGGACAGGGGCTGCTGCTGTGGTTTACTTAATTTTGAGCTTCAACTGAGGCTGCATTGGAAATTACGTAAACTCATTCGAGAGCTTGTTTTCAAGGATTTTAGAAGCACCAGTGACATGGGGGTGGCCAGTGGACTCACCAATTCCAGGAAGGTCTGGAAGGGTCAAGGCCCTGGCCACGTATGTTCCCCTAAAAGGGGAAAGATACCCTGCAGTTCCCCTGCCTGCCACTGGTTCCAAACTACAGGAAATGATTGATAAACTCAATCTTCTCTTGAGGAGGAAAAGAGCAAAGTGGTTAACATTAGAGATTTAGACCAAAAAGCCACTTTGGAGTTAAGTTATGGAGTCAAGACCTGGGAGCCTGACTCCTTTGCCTCAGCAGTGGTAATTCTTTCATGTGAGCAGTGATGCAGACTCAGTCACTTGCCAAGTGTTTATTGGGTTCCTGGGTTGCTGTATGACTTCCTTCTTCTGAGCCCAAGACCTGGGGTTCTAGATCCTGCCCTTGCTGAAGAAGCCGAAGGAGCCAGGATTTTAAGGAAATAGCTGAAGTTATAAGATGTAGCTAAGGAAGCAGTTTCTGGCTTAACACAGCAAGAAAATTAAATCTACCTTTCTTTTCCTTCCTCAAGGAGCAGAAAAGAGTATTAACCAGAAAGGACCAGAGCTTTTCCTTTTCTTTTCTTCTTCTTCTTCTTTTTTTTTTTTTTTTGAGACAGAGTCTCCCTCTGTCACCCAGGCAGGAGTGCAATGATGCAATCAGTCGTAGCTCATTGCAGCCTGGACCTCCTGGGCTCAAGGGGTCCCCACCTCAGCCTCATTGGTAGATGGGACCACAGGTATGTGCTACCCTGCCCAGCTAATTTTTATATTTTTTGTAGAGACAAGTTCTTGCCATGTTGCCCAGGCTGTTCTCAAACTCCTGGGCTCAAGCAGTCTTCCCACCTCAGCCTCCCAAAGCAGTATGATTACAGGCATGAGTCGCTGCACTTGGCTAATTTTAAATGTGTTTGTAGAGATGGGGTCTTGCTATGTTGCACAGGCTGGTCTTGAACTCTTGGCCTCAAGCAATCCTCCTGCCTCGGCCTCCCAAAATGCTAGGATTATGTGAGCCACCACACCCATCCAAGAGTTTTTTCTTCTAGATTTCAAAAGACCCCTTTTCCTGTCCTAAAAGACAGAACTAAATTCTCTAATGCGCCCAATGCATTGCTGGCAAAATCTTCCTTTTCCTTCCTTTTCCTGGGTGTCCTTGGGGCCCGTACTTGCTGTCACCTGTGCCTGGAGTTCTCTTCTGGGGGTCTTTCCAGGCCTTCCCTGCCTCCTCTGCCTTGCCTCCGCCCACCACTCCGCACCTTAGCAAGAGCCACTGCCTGGCCTTCCGTCACGTACCTGCTGCTGGTTTCATGTCCTTTTCCCTGCCCAAATGTAAGCTCCCTAAGGGCAAGGATTCCATTTCATGTCCTGAATCCTGCTAGACTTCAGCCTTTTATCAGTGGCTGGCATGGAGTGGTCTTTGGTCACTTGCTGGAGGGTCCAGCAAGGCTGTGTGAGGGACCTTGCTGAGGGTCCAGCGAGCCATGACTCTGGGCCATGCTGGTGGGATGGGGGTGCCGGGTCTAACATGCTACTGGCCTCTCTTCCTCCCCACCCCAGGCAACAGCGCCTTTAAATCACCAGATGCGTTCAAAGTGTCCCTCCCACTCCGCACAAACTACATATACGGCAAGATCAAGAAGACGCTGCCCGAGCTGTATGCCTTCACCATTTGTCTGTGGCTTCGGTCTAGCGCCTCGCCAGGCATTGGCACCCCCTTCTCCTACGCAGTGCCAGGGCAGGCCAATGAGATCGTGCTGATAGAGTGGGGCAACAACCCTATTGAGCTGCTCATCAACGACAAGGTAAGGCCCGCTGGCACTGCCACCCTCCCCAACCCATCTCGCAGTAGAAGGGTCCACAGCCTGCACATCCCAGCTGTCCTCTCCCTCCTTGGGCTGCACAGCAGGGGCCCAGATGTGCAACTGCAGGGCTGTCCTCCTCGTGGTGGGGATAGCTTTGCACATGCTGGGTGGCTCACAGGGGTGGGCTGGAACAGCTGCAGTGTGTCGGGGTCTGAGCTATGAGTTCAGCCATGAAGTGGTAGAAGGTCCAGGCACCGAGACCCGTAGACTGGCAGAAGGAGCAGGTCTCCGATTGGGGCCTGGATTAAGAGAGGCCCTCCGGCAGGTCGTTGCGGGCTGCTCCCCAGGGCCACACTGATTTAGGGGGTGTGTGTCCCAGTGTAAGAGACTCCTTATGAGCATGTTTTGGTGGGGGTCAGGTTTCTAGAGATATAATTATATACAGCAAAATGTACCCATTTTAATGTACAATTCAGAAAGTTTGGACAAATGCACACAGTTGTGTAACCACCACCACAATAAAATAGTTCCATCACCCGTCAAAACCCCCTCACACCCCTTCATAGTTAACTCTGATCCCAGCCCCAGCCCATGGCCATTGCTGACCTGTTATCTGTACCTATAGTCTTGCCTTTTCCAGAGCAAATGCCTCCCTTTTTTTTTTTTTTGAGATGGAGTTTCGCTCTTGTTGCCCAGGCTGGAGTGCAATGGCGCCATCTCAGCTCACTGCAACCTCCACCTCCCAGCTTCAAGCATTTCTTCTGTCTCAGCCTCCTGAGTAGCTGAGACTGCAGGTACATGCCACCATGCCCAGCTAAGTTTTGTATTATAAGTAGAGATGGGTTTCACCCTGTTGGCCAGGATGGTCTCAATCTCTTGACCTTGTGATCCACCCGCCTCAGCCTCCCAAAGTGCTGGGATTACAGGCATGAGCCACCGCGCCTGGCCCAAATGCCCTTTCTTAATAGACTTCCTGGTTTTGGCATTAAGGAGTGGTCTTCTCAAGAGATCTGCTCCAAGGGTTGGACATGGTAGCTCATGCCTGTAATCCCAGCACTTTGGGAGACCAAGGCAGGAGGATCACTTGAGCCCAGGAGTTTGAGAGCAGCTTGGGCAAAATAGCAAGACCCCGTTTCTACAAAAAATTTTAAAATTAGTTAGGTGTGATGATGTGCACCTGTAGTTCCAGCTACTCAGGAGGCTGAGGCGGAAGGATGGATTTGCACCCAGGAGGTCGAGGCTACAATGAGCTATGATTGCACCACTATATTCCAGCCTGGGTGACAGAGCAATACCCCGTCTCTTAAAAAAAAAAAAGAGAAAGTCCACTCTGGGCCTCCTGGGGACGTCTCAGAGCCCCACTTCCAAACTTTCATTCTAATGGCAGATTCCATGTAACAAAAAGAGCATTCTCAGATCCTGGACTGTTGGGCATTTGAGTGGCAATGCAAATTCCCTGGCACTCAGGCCACCCCTGGTGGAGGTGGGGGCAGTTCAGCCCCTTACTCTGTTTGTCTTCAGTGAACTGCCCTGGATGGAATTTGTTGAAGTTTAAGAAAGGCTGTGGCATCGGCCTACTGGTCTCCTCCTAGCAGTGATCCCTTGCCTGAGCCAAGGGTTAATTGTTCTAAATAACATCCTAGGACACAGTGGGCCTGAGAGCCTTGTTGTCCTCCTGGGTTTGGATGGCTTGTAAACATCGAATTCCTGGGAGGGAAGCTGCGGGTTGCTAGGAGACCAGCAGCAACAACTCAGTGGTTCACAGGCAAGCCTGCTTGGAAAGTGCTTGCAGGACCACCAGGGACCCTGCTGGTGGCAGCATCCTCTCCCCAGTTCCTCGTACCATCTGTGAGCTCCCTGCCCACACAGATACTCATACACATGCTTGGAGGCCTCTGGGCTGCTGCACAGGGCACACCTCCAGCACACAGACAGATCCCTGAGTGCCACCATGGAAATTTGGGACTTGGCGTGAGGAGTGAGGATCTCTGGTGTGTTTTCCAAGGAGGCTGGCCTGGTGAAGCCCTGACTTCCCCAGGTTCTCTGGCGTGGAGAGCTCAGGACCAGCATGGCAGTATTGACCCTGACATCTGCTCTGTCCTCAGCAACGTCAGGCCCCAAGGGTGTCCCGTTAATGTGAGGGCCGCTCTGGGGTCAGGGCTTCCACCTGGGCTGCCCCATTCATGTTCTCCACGCATGACCCTGGGTGACAAAAGGAACAGTGTGGCTCAGGGGGACTGTGGGATGTCCTTCCCGCTTCCTGCCCTGGGGAACCTCAAGGGCATAGGCCCGGCAGTCCTTACCTGCGCATTGCTGCCCACAGGTTGCACAGCTGCCCCTGTTTGTCAGTGACGGCAAATGGCACCACATCTGCGTCACCTGGACAACACGGGACGGCATGTGGGAGGCGTTCCAGGATGGAGAGAAGCTGGGCACTGGGGAGAACCTGGCCCCCTGGCATCCCATCAAGCCTGGGGGCGTGCTGATCCTTGGGCAAGAGCAGGTGGGTGCAGGGTGGGCACAGGAAGGGGCAGGGTGGGCACAGGATGGCTGTGCACCCTTCTAGGGATGGTTCGAGGAGGGACCAGCCAAGCAGCACGAGGCCAGGCCTGCAGCTGTCCCTGCTCCTGGCCCCAGCTGTTGGCCCCTCAGACCTGGCCACAGTGTCCTGACAGCCAGCTGGGGGTAACGAGGCCCCGGCAGCCTGGCCCTTGCTGTTCTGGGGTCTCAGGTTGGGCGTGGGGACATGGCCTTCATGGCAGGGACGAGGTGGGTGTGTTTCAAATAGATTTCAAATAGAACCTGGCACAGAAGGGTGTGAATGTCCCTGTGGTCATGGGGTCACCTCCATGAAGCTCCCAGGCTCCAGCTTCCATCTGGGAGGAGGCTGTGTGAGGGAGTCTCCTGGGGTGCTTATGGTACCGACTCAGGGTTGTGGGGCTGGTGTCCTCCAGGAGTCCCCTGCTCAGTGTCTCAGCCCTGTTACCCAGCAAGGGGCACTTAGGTAATACATGGCGGGTGCTCAGCCCGTGGGGGAGACAGGGAGGAAAGAGTGACACCTCAAAGCATCCTGAAGAAACGTCCCATCTAGGGGAGGGAACAGCTAAGCTGGCTGTCTGGTCTAGGACAGATAAAGCATTGGCATTTCTGTCTGTGTTTGGGTTTGATGATGTACAGTGGGAGTACATTGGGGGGTTTGATGATGTACGGTGGGGGAGTAGATGCAGGTGCATTGGGGGTTTGATGGACAGCAGGGGAGTAGATACAGGTGCATTGGGGGGTTTGATGATGGACAATGGGGGAGTAGACGCAGGTGCATTGGGGGTTTGATGGACGGGTGGGGTCGGGGAGTAGACGCAGGTGCATTGGGGGATTTGATGATGGACAGC
>NW_022437099.1:1011459-1047221 GCF_009761245.1 Sapajus apella | reverse complement strand
CAGGTGCATTGGGGGGTTTGATGATGGACAGTGGGGGAGTAGACACAGGTGCATTGAGGGACTTTGAGTCTGGTTCCTCCTTGGTCCACTCCTCCCTCAATTTCCTACTACATCTCTGCTGGGAGGGGCTGAGAGTCATGAGACCTGGCTGTGATCCTGGCTTTGGGACTTTGAGCAATCTCTCAGTGTCCCTGTATAAAATGGGGAGATTTGAGCAATGCCGCCTCCCAGTTCTGACATGCCTGGGAGAACCTGCAGAAACAGGTAGTCAGGGAGTATTGGTCAGTGTTGAGCGGAGGGCATCAGAGAAATGCCCAGATCTCCTGTCTGTACCCCGTGTGCAGGGGAACTTAGAGGACATGTTGCTTGTGAACCTGCCCTGACACAGCCCTCTTATTCCCATTCCCCAGGACACCGTGGGGGGTAGGTTTGATGCCACTCAGGCATTTGTTGGGGAGCTCAGCCAGTTCAACATATGGGACCGCGTCCTTCGCGCACAAGAAATTGTCAACATCGCCAACTGCTCCACAAACATGCCGGGCAACATCATCCCGTGGGTGGACAACAATGTCGATGTGTTCGGAGGGGCCTCCAAGTGGCCCGTGGAGACGTGTGAAGAGCGTCTCCTTGACTTGTAGCCACCTTCTCCTCTGTCCAGGAGGCTGAGATCAGGCTGTTCCCGTGGAATTTCAGGGCCATTGACTCCCTCACTTAAACTCTTGCCGGGCAGGGCTCATGGTCCCCAGAGCTCATTCCCCGGGAATCTCTGAGACCGGGACTGCGGCAGTGTCTGTCATTGGCTTGTTCCCTACCAAGATTCTGTTTCTGTTCAAAGTAGTGCTGGGGTCTCCAGGGAAGATGCCCCAAGCCACAAGTGGGTGAATATCTGCCTTCCTGCTGCAAGTGGAGGCAGGTCCGGCAGCCCCTCTTCAGAGCCCCTGTAAATGCTATTGCAGCCTGAGCCCTGCTGCCCTCCTCTTCCTTGGTGTCCCGTGCACCCCTTCTGTCTGTCCCCTCTCACAGTTGTGCAGCCGTCCCACTGGAGTGCCCGTGTCCCTTGTGCATTAAGTGTGTCCCCGCTGGTGACTGAGCTCTCAGCAAGCAGCTATCCCACTGATCTGCAAAAGGGCCTCTCCCTTTGTGTTCTGTACATTGTGAATCTTCCCGTCTGAAGAACGCCCAGGCTGCCCAGACAAAGCCCTGCCTTTCCCAAAGCAGTGGGGTTGTCTGTGGCTCCAGAAAGAGGGCGTCAGGGGGCTCAGAAAGGAGAAGTGCTGTGCTCGCCGGCCCTTCCCCCCATCATCTCTTCCTTAGACCAATGCTTTGACTGAATCATCACTAGCTATGGCATTAAAAGGCCTCTCTTCTCATCTGGTGCCAAAGGTTCCGTTGCAGCTTTTTACAACCATCCGGTGTGGTTTGGAGGATTTGGTTTTTTTTCCCCCAACAGAAAAGAACAGCCATTAGAAGAAGGCTCCCATTTTTTGATGTTCCACCCCACTGTGAAGAGTGTGCTCGTTTTAAATTCATGTTGATTCCTGTAAGCACTGGACTGTCTTCATCAAGTATTTCCCCGCAGAACTTTTTAAGAAAACGGAGATCATTTGGCTGGAGATTTGTGGAGTGACTCCAAGCTACTCACTGTCTTGGACAGGGGTAGTCATTTATTTTAAAGATAAAGTGACGAAGTGGGGAAATTTATAAAGCTAAATATTATATATTTTATTTTTCATACATGTTTGAAGTGAAAATCTGTGGATATTCCATTTGTAGGACCAGTCGACACGCCCATCCTGACATTGTATGCTATGAGAACTCTTCTGATGATGGAATTCTGATTAAAGTGCACTGAAAGATGCTTCCGTGTTTGTCTTCCTTGTGTTCTGGGCTGACTGTGGGAAGAGTAGGGCTTTGCCAGAAGTTTCTGGCAGAAGGATGATGTCTCTGGTTTGCCAGGGCCTGACCATGGTGGCCACACTCAGGCCTGCATCTGGTGGGTTTGGGGGCACTGAGGATGGTTGGAGGAGGGTATGGTCCAGCTCTCATCCTTTCTATTTCAATGCCTGACTCAGGCTGTGGGTTCCCGGCAGGCTCTGCCCAGGCTCCTTGTCCCCAGCCCACCCCTGTCTCAACCAGGAGATGCAGTTTAGCTACAAGACCTGCAGCCACCTTCCAGGTGTGGTACCTGCCTAGCATCTACCCTGTGCAGGTGTTCTTTAGACATCATCTCATTGAATCCTCCCTGAATGAGCTAATCCCATTTTACAGGTGAATACACAACAATTAAAGCTACTTTGGAATCATGCCAGTAGAGGGTGAAGCTGGGCTCAAAGCCTGCCCCGTGGCTCTGAGGACTCTGTCCCTCCCACTGCTCACTCTCACTCACTTCAAGGGGCCCAGTGCCATTGTGTCCTCCCAGAGCGCCTCTCTGGGCCTACCTGGCCCTGGTTGGTATGTTGATGGTCACACTCCTTTCACAAGCATTAGATCTCCGTGCCACCACCATCCATTTCCACCTTTATAGCTTTACTCTGTCTTGGTAGCTGCATAACTTGGTTTGTCCCTTTTCCAAATAGCAATGTCAATTTGTTTTATAATAGCAGGGCAGAGCCCAATCTTGGAGCCAACTGACACTGTATGCCAGATGTACTTGATACCAAGGCTGAAATGGAAGCCGTAGCTTCTAAAACCAAGACCAGCAGGTCACGGAGGTTCGAGTCTGTTTTTGATGTTGCAAAGTGTAACTTGGCAAGAACTGACTCAATGGTGCTGGGTAGAACATGAAATGAAGCCAGGTGCAGTGGCTCACACTTTGGAAGGCCAAGGTGGGCGGATCACCTGAGGTCAGGAGCTCAATACCAGCCTGACCAACATGGAGAAACCCATCTCTAATAAAAATACAAAATTAGCTGGGCATGGTGGTACATGCCTGTAATCCCAGCTACTTGGGAGACTGAGGCAGGAGATTGCTTGAACCGGGAGCTGGTGGTTGCAGTGATCCAAGATTGTGCCATTGCACTCCAGCCTGGGTAACGAGTGAAACTCCATCTCAAAAAAATAAAAGAACATGAAATGAGGCCAGATTTCCTGCTTGAGGACCTTTGGAACTCGAAGTGCTGAGACCAGGTGGAGAGCAGTTTGTTTTTAATCCCCTTCATGTTGGAAACGTCAGCTACTCAGATCTCCCCCTGAAAGGTATTGAGGGGTTTCCTCATTTCACATGCATGCCAGGTGCTGATTTGGGCCAACTTGTTTCCCTGGCACTGGCTCCCGCAAGAGCATCTCTGCATCAGGGCTTCGGAACCCCTGCTGAGTCTGATAACTTCCTCCCTGCAGCTGGAAGGGCTTTGAGGCCACAACATGGGATCAAAATGCTCCTTGCTGACCTGACCTGAAGATGAGGGAACCATCTCTCATATCATAGCTGCACACTGGTCCTCCTGTTGGCAGTTTGGTCCTGACAGACAAGAAGAAACAAGAATCATTTATGTAATCCAGTAAGTTCCTTATGCCTTGACCCTCCCATGTGAAGGAGACCCGTGACCTCAGTTTCCCCCACTCAAGACCCTTATCCTTTGTACAAGGCTGGAAAAACATTGATAGCAAACTGGGTTCTCCAAGACGGGTGGGGTAGAGATTGCCTGATGATGGAATATTCAGGTTGGTTAAGGGTTGTCATGGAAACTGTAGCCAAATGATCAATGATTAATGAATTGAAAAGTAATAAAATGCGGCTAAATCAAAGGCAGCCTGGGACCAGGTCTCTACCAATAAGAAAGGCAGACCAAGGTCCTTCCCAGCCTCTGGGGGCTTAAACACCAGCTCTCCTTATACAGAAGTTCTCAGAAAGAAAAGATGACTTCCTTTTGAGCACAGATATTATCATTCATTCTATCAACAAATATTTGGGGCACCTACTATGTGTCAGCAACTATGCCAGGCACTAGAGATGCAATGGTGAGCAAGATAGCAGAGTTCTCCTTTAAATGAAGATTAACTTCAGTGGGGAGTATAGATCGAAGGCAAATATAGAAATTTTTTTAAAATGCTGGTGATGTGATAGGGAGTAACTGGGGAACTACTTTCTGAGGACACATTTCAGCTGGGACCTAATTGAAGAGAAGGAATCATAGATAAAATCATGGATGGAACCTCGAAGACAGAGGGAACAACCAGTGTGAAGGCCCTAAGGTAGAGAGCTGAGCTTGGTTGTTCAAGAGAAGAAACAGCCAGGGTGGCTGCATTCACTGGAGATGGGAGGAGTGGATAGGTTGAAGAGATTGTAGGGTCAGATCACAAAGGGCCCGTGTTGAGATCTTAAAGAAATGGGAAGTCTGGGGGTTTCTTTCTTTGTTTTTGAGAAGGAATTTTGCTCTTATTGCCCAGACTGGAGTGTAGTGGCACAATCTTCGCTCACTGCAAACTCTGCCTCCCTGGTTCAAGCGGTTCTCCTGCCTCAGCCTCCTGAGTAGCTGGGATTATAGGCATATGCCACCAAGCCTGGCTAATTTTTTGTATTTCTAGTAGAGATGAGGCTTCTCCATGTTGGTCAGGCTGGTCTTGAACTCCTGACCTCAGGTGATCTTCTTCCCTTGACCTCCAAAAGTGCTGGGATTACAGGCATGAGCCACTGCACCCAGCTAAGTCTGGAGGTTTTAAGCAGAGGAGTGTGATAATTTGATTAATACTGTAAGACCACTACTCTTCCTGGTGGCTTGGGAGGAGACTGTAGAGCATTGTAAATGGAAGTAGAGAGACTCAATGAGGAGGTTACTGTACTAGTCCAGGTGAGAGATCATGATGACTTGGACTAGGAAAGTAGCAGAGCAGACAGAAAAAATGTGGAAGGATTTAGGACATACTCAGAAGTAGTCGGCAGGACATGCTGATATTTGGAGTTTGGGGAGAGAAATAAAATACAACTTTTAAAAACTTAAACTCCAAGTAGGATAAACAGAGAGATTCACACCTAGAAACATCATAAATTGTTGAAAAACAACTAAAGACAATTTTGAAAGCAGGAAGAGAGAAGAGATTCAAGATGTACAAGGAATCCTCAATAAAATTTATAGCTGAATTCTCATCAGAATCTATGGATGCTAGAAGGCAGAGCAATGACACATTCAAAGTGCTGAAAGATAAAGATTGTCAACCAAGAATCCTATATCTGACAAATCCATCCTTCAAAAATGAAGGCAAAATTGAGACGTTTCAAATAAACAAAAACTGACAATTTAACACTAGTAGATCTGCTCTACAAAAAAAAAAAAATACTAAAGGGAGTCCTTTAGATAGTAACTCAAATCAATGAAGGGCATTGTTAAATGTAGCTATACATGTAATTATAAAAGCCTAAGTGTACTTTTTTGTTTATAACTCTTTTCTTTTTCGATCTGATTTAAAAGACAACTGCAGGCTGGTAAGATGCCTCATGCCTGTAATCCCAGCACTTTGGGAGGCCGAGTCTGGTGGATAATGAGGTCAGGAGTTTGAGACCAGCCTGACTAACATGCTGAAACCCTGTCTCTATTTAAAAATACAAAATTTTCCAGGTGTGGTGGTGTGTGCCTGTAATCCCAGCTACTCAGGAGGCTGAGGAAGGGGAATTGCTTGAACCCGGGAGGCAGGGGTTGCAAGGAGCCAAAATCACACACTGCACTCCAGCCTAGGCGACAGAGCCAGACTCCATCTCAAAAAAAAAAAAAAAAAAAAAAAAAAAAGACAACTGCATAAAGCAATAATTGTAAATTTGCATTGATGGGCATATATGTATAAAGATGTAATTTATATGACAATAACAGAACAAGAGTGGAAAGGAAGTGAAGCTATATAAAAACAAATTTTTTGTTGCTATTTTAATGAAGTTGATATTAATCTAGATCCAATCATTATAAATTAAGATGTTAATTGTACCTCAGGCAACCACTAAGAAAATAACTTGAACGAATGTATTAAAAGAAACAACAGGGAATTAAAATACTACACTACAAAATACTCATTTAACGTAAAAGGAGGCAGTAATGGGGAATAAGGGAACACAAAACACATTAATTAGACATATAAAAAAATAGCAAAATGGCAGACACAGACCCTACCTTATCAGTAAACATTAAATGTAAATGTACTAAACACTCCAATTAAAAGGCAGAACAGGGTTTCACCAATTTTGGCCTTCAACAACTCCCCTGACCTCAGGTGACCTGCGAGCCTCCACTTCCCAAAGTGCTGGGATTATAGGTGTGAGACACCACACCTGGCTTTAAATGACAAATTCTTAAACAACCAATGGGTCAAAGAAGAAATCACAAGGGAAATCAGAAAGCTTAGAGAGAATTGAAAATGAAAACTTACGGAACACAGCAAAAGCAGTGCTAAGAGGCAAATTTATAGCTATAAATGCTTGCATTAAAAAAGATCTCAAATCAGCAGCCTAACTTTGGAAAGTAAAGAATTAGGAAAAAAACAAACTAAACCCAATGCCAGCAGAAGGAAGAGAATAATAAAGATTAGAGTAGGGGTAAATAAAATAGAAAATAGAAAAACAATAGAGAACACCAAAATCGAAAATTGTTTCTTTGAAAACATTAACAAAATTGGCAAACTTTTGGCTAGACTGAACAAGAAAAAATATACAACCTGGCCGGGCACAGTGGTCCATGCCTGTAATCCCAGCACTTTGGGAGGCCAAGGCAGGCAGATCACTTGTCGGAAGTTCCAGACCAGCCTGGCCAACATGGCAAAACCCCATTGCTACTGAAAATACAAAAACTAGCTGGGCATGGTGGCACACACCTGTAATCCCAACTACTTGGGAGGCTGAGCCAGAAGAATCACTTGAACCTGGGAGGCAGAGGTTGCAGTGAGTTGAGGTCGCGCCATTGCACTCCAGCCTGAGTGACAGAGCAAGACTGTCTCAAAAAGAAAAAGAAAAAAAGACACAACTGAAATCAGAAAGGAAAGAGGGGGCAGTACTACTGATCTTACTGAAATAAAATGAATTACAAGAGAATACTATGAATAATTATATGCCAACAAATTGGATAACCTAGATAAAATGACAAATTCCAAGAATGATAAACTACTGAAACTGACTTAAAAAAAAAAAAAAAGAAAATCTGAGTATACAGAGTACATAAATTGAGTTAGTAATTTTAAAATTTCCCACAAAGAAAAACTCAGGACTATATTTTTTCACTGGTGAATTCTACCAATCAAAGAATTAACACAAATCCTTCGCACAAAGTCTTCCGAAAAGTAGGAGAGGACAGTTAGGACTTCCTAACTCATATTATGAGGCCCTCATTACCCTGATACCAAAACCAAAGATATTACAAGACAACTCCAGACCAGGCTGAGTGTGGTGGCTCACACCTGTAATCCCAGCTCTTTGGGAAGTGGAGGCTCACAGCCTGAGGTCTGCGGATAGCCTGAGGTCAGGAGTTTGAGACCAGCCTGGCTAACATGGTGAAATTCTGTCTCTACTAAAAATACAAAAATTAGCCCAGTGTGATGGTGGGCACCTGTAATCCCAGCTACTTGAGAGGCTGAGACAGGAGAATTGGTTGAACCTGGGAGGCGGAGGTTGCAGTGAGCTGAAGTCACGCCACTGCACTCCAGCTTAGGCGACAGAATGAAACTCTGTCTCAAAAAAAAAAAAAGTTAATTCTAGACCAATATCCTTCATGAATATAGACACAAAATCCTTAATGAAATGCTAGCAAAGTGAACCTAATAGGAAATAAGATAATATACCATGACCAAGTGGGATTTATTCCAGGAATTCAAGGGTGGTTCAACATAAGAAAATTAATCGATGTAATACACTACATTAATACAAAGAAGGAAAAAAGCCCATGTGATCATCTCTATAGACACTGAAAGACATTTGACAAAATCCAAGACTCTTTACGTGGGAAAAGCACTTAATAAACTAGGAAGAGTAGGGTACTTTTCCCCATGATTAAGGGCACTTATGGAAAAATCCAAAGCTAACACTGGACTTAAGTGGTGAAACCTGGACACTGCCCTTATATGAGCAGGAGGCCAGGTGCAGTGGCTCACTCTGTAATCCCAGTACTTTTGGGAGGCCGAGGTGGGCAGATCACTTGAGGTCAGGAGTTCAAGACTGGCCAACATGGTAAGACCCGGTCTCTACTAAAAATACAAAAATTAGCTGGGTGTGCTGGTGGGGTCCTGTAATCCTAGCTACTCGGGAGGCTGAGGCAGGAGGATCACTGGAACTCAGGAGGTGGAGGTTGCAGTTAGCTGAGATCCTGCCACTGCACTCCAGCCTGGGCAACAAAGCGAGACTCCCTCTCAAAAAAACAAAACAAAAAAAAGATCAGGAATAATCCAGATATTTCTGCTCTCATCACTTCTGTTTATTACTGCATTGGAGGTTTTAGTAAGGAACTTAGGCAAGAAAATAAAATAAAATACACCCAGATTGTAAGGAAGATGTAAAATAATCTTGTCATATAAAAGTAAAGGAAGTAAACCTATCTTCTTTATAAGATCATAAGGAATCCACCAAAAAACCCACTAGAGCTAATAAATAAGCTTATCAAGGATCCAAGAAATAAAGTCAACATACCAAAATCTACTGTATTTCTCCTGTATACATGATCAATGAACAGTATAAAATTAACTTAAGAAAGCATTTCTATTTGCAACAGTGTCAGAAATTCAGATATCTAGGAATTCATTTATTTATTTATTTTTGAGTCAGAATGTTGCCTAGGCTGGAGTGCAGTGGTGTGATCATAGCTCACTGCAGCCTCAATCTCCTGGGCTCAAGCAATCCTCCCACCTCAACCTCCTGAGTAGTTGTGACTACAGGCTTGCACTACCATGCCTAGCTAACTTTTAAAAAAATTTTTGTAGAGATGGGGACTTTCTATGTTGCCCAGGCTGGTCTTGAACTCCTGGGTTCCAGTAATCCTCCTGCCTTGGCCTTCCAAAGTGCTAGGATTACAGGAATGAGCCACCACACCTGGCCAGGAATGAATTTAGTGAAATAAGAGAAAGATTTGTACACAGAGAGCCATAAAACATGTTAAAAAGAATTAAAGGCCTAAATAAATGGAAGGTTATCCATGTTTATTTTATTAGAAGGTTTAATATTGTTAGGACTGCTGGTGTGCAGTCTGGCCAACATTGTGAAACCCCATCTCTACTAAAAAATACAAAAAATAGCCAGATGTGGTGGCATGCACCTGAAATTCCAGCTACTTTTATATGACAAGATTATTTTACATCTTCCTTACAATCTGGGCACAAGAATTGCTTGAACCTGGGAGGTGGAGGTTGCGGTGAGTGAGATCGGGCTGCTGTATTCCAGCCTGGGTGACAGAACATGACTCTGTCAAAAAAAAAAAAAGACTACTGTAGTGAACACTCAGTGGAAAAAAAAATGTGTTCAGTTGTTGAGTCTGATGACCCCACAAATACATACACCGAGAGTATGAAAAAGTTAATTACTCCCTGTGATGGTTAATACTGTCAGCTTGATTGGATTGAAGGATGTTCCTGGGTGTGTCTGTAAGGGTGTTGCCAAAGGAGATTAACATTTGAGTCGGTGAATTGGGAAAGGCAGACCCACCCACATTCTGGGTGGGCACCATCTAATCAGCTGCCAGTGTGGCTAGAATAAAAAGCAGGCAGAGAAACATGGAAAGACTAGACTGTCTGAGTCTTCTGGCCTCCATCTTTCTTCCGTGCTGGATGCTTCCTGCCCTCGAACATTGGACTCCAAGTTCTTCAGCTTTAGGACTATTGGACCTTCACCAGTGGTTTGCCAGGGGCTCTTGAGTCTTTGGCCACAGACTAAAGGCTGCACCATCGGCTTCCCTAGTTTTGAGGTTTTGGGACTCGGCCTGGCTTCCTTGCTCCTCAGATTGCAGACGGACTATTGTGGGACTTCACCTTGTGATTGCATGGGTCAACACTCCTTAATAAACTCCCCTTCATATATCCATCTATCCTATGAGTCCTGTCCCTCTAGAGAACACTGACTAATACACTCACATAATGAGGGTTTCTGAGTACAGCAGGGTGGGTCCGAGGAAGATCCAAAAATGGCTTGAGAGAGCAGGAAAAGAAGTCTGATTTGGGTTTTTTTTGGTAGTTAGGGAACAGGGCCAGAGTGAAGTGAATTTCCTGGAAGCCAGTGACGTATACATTTTAAAAGTAAAGGTGAATTTAATGGTGTGTAAATTATATCTCAGGTTTTGTTGTTGTTTGTTGGTTTTTAGAGACAGACTCTCATTGTGATAACTAGTAGTGCAGTGATGTGATCATAGCTCACTGCAACCTCAAACTCCTGGGCTCAAGGGATCCTTCCATCTCAACCTCCTGAGCAGCTGGGACTACACATGTGTGCCACCACTCCTGGCTAATTTTAAAATTTTTTTGTAGAGACCAGTCTCTGCCCTGTTGCCCAGGCTGGTCTCAAACTTCTGACCTGAAATGGTCTTCTTGCCTGGGCCTCCCAAAGCACTTAGATTATAGGTATGAGCTACTAGACACAGCCTCATTTTAAAAATAAGGTTTTGGACCAGGTGGGTGGATGCCATCTACTGATGAGGAGTTGGAGGGGGGCAAAAAGCAGGTCTGGGAGTAGAAGAAAATAAAGCGTTCTGTTTTGGAGAACACTTTATTGTGTGAGAATGTATTTTAGTGTAACTGTCAAATGGGCAACTGGATTTGGGAAGAGGTCAGAGCTGGAGATAAAAAATGGGTTAGGCTGGGCACAGTGACTCACATCTATAATCCCAGTGCTTTGGGAGGTCAAGGCAGGAGGATCGCTTGAGGCCAGGAGTTCAAGACCAGCCTGGTCAACATTTCAAGACTGTCTCTACAAAAATACAAAAATTAGCTAGGCATGGTGATGCATGCCTGTAGTCCCAGCTACTCAGGAGGCTGAGGCAGGAGGATTACTTGAGCCTGGGAGGTCAAGGCTGCAGTGACCTGTGAACACACCACTGCACTGCAGCATGGACAACAAAGCAAGACTCTGTCTCTAAAATAAATAAAAGATAAATTTTTGAAAATTGGATTAAAAACATAGTCCTTGCCTCTAGGCACTCCCAGCCTCCCTACCATTTGAAAGTAAATATACAGAAACAGATATGTTCATCCTGACTTAGACCATTGACTCCTCACTGGCAGGAAGCATATTCATGCATAAGCCAATTTAATTCAACATGCACTATCCTACTGTGTGCAGTGTCTACACAAGTGAGACATGGTCCTCACTTCATAGTCCAGTATGAGTGACAGACAGTTAAGCCAATTAAGCAAATTGCTGTATCAGAAAGCCTTCTCCTGGCTAAGGCTGAAGGAGGGGCTGTTTCCATAGTGACTTCTTTAATCATCCATAGCTCTACCTTCAGCTACATGCCGAACCGGTAAAGAAGAGTTGTTGACCTCTGCCCAGGTGGCTCACAGAGCAGCCGGATGACTCTGCAAGGGGTTGGTATTGAGCAGTCACACAGAAGCGATTTGATTGTTTCTGGGAATTTCAACATGGTAAGAAGCTTGTCAAGACAGAGATTGCGCATATTGGGCTATATGACTTTGGCCTTGACAAACGGCAAGTTTCCCATTGTTTTCTCAAAGAAGCACAAGACAGATTTACCAGGTTGCTTTACTTTTCAAAGTGATACTGCTCTCTGTAGTTGTCAGTGCAAATATTCACAGGCACATTTTAAAACCGTGTTCAGGCAGAAATAAGTCACAGAAGACTATAGCTGGGGGGGCGGACTGACATTGGCTTGTCACTCATCATCATACACAAGCGATCATGCCCTTTGGGAATAAGATGGTCAACCATTTCTGTGCTTAAGAGGGCAGCATAGATTGTGGAAAGTCTGTACCTCAGCTCAAGACTCAGATCTTGCAAGAAATATCACACCTGTTTATCATCTTTATAGTATATTTTATTATGAGACATCATAGATACACCAGACACCAAGTATATGCATATGCACCTTTGAAAGAATAATCATAAATGAATATTTGTGTACCAATGACTCAGTTTAAGAAATATTTAGTTAGTGCTGTTTTATACCAGGTACTTTGCTGAAATCAATGAACATAAGAGAAAAAGACTCCTTACCTTGTGGATCTAACATTCTGGAAGAAGGAGAATAATGATAACTACTAAGTCAATTACATAATTTGTTAGAAGGTGATAAGTGCTCTGGGAAAGGGGGGATGAAAATGTGGTTGTCTGGGGTTCATGATTTAAGGTAGGGCGATGGAGGAGGCCTCTTTGAGAAGATGACGTTTGATCCAAGACTTGGTGGAGCTGAGAGAATTTGCCACACATATCTTTGCATGATCAAACTATATGAGTTCTTCTGTGACTTGCTTTTTTTTTCTTGATATTATGTTTTTGAGATTTCTCCAAGCTGATGTGTGTAATTCATCAATTTTCACTGCCATCTAGTCTTTTCTGATTGCATATACTGCGGTTTTCTATCCACTCTCCTACTTAGGGACTGTTAGATGGTGCATATTTACTAATGCCATGTGCAAGAAGTTTCTCTAGGGCCAGTGCCTAGGAGTGGAATGGCTGGGTTGAAATCTAAGGAACTCTGCCTTTAACTTTGAGAATTTAGACCATTTACATTTATTGTGGCTATTGATTACTGGTTTGGGGCAGATCAATAATGATGTCTTTGTCAAGATGTATGTTGGCCTTTGGTCAAGGCTTGGGTCAAGGTTACAGCTAGATGTGGCAGAGATAGGCTGAGAGAGTTCCTCTCTCAGGTGGTAGGTGACCGAGGTCAGCCAGCTGGTGGGGGCTGAGGCAGGAAGGAAGGTCAGCAGGGCAAGGAAGGTCTGGCTGAAGCCACAGAGCCCTGCCACGGAGGAGACCTGCCAGCTGCCACCTGCCTCTGAGGCCTGATAGAGGCTTCCAGGAGCCTTATCCCAGCAAGTGTTCAGTGGCTTCCAGTCTGGGGATATAAGTCCTCAACTAAGTATGATCTGTCTGCCATCTTTTACTCTGTATCTGCACATCTGTCCAGGGACAGTGGAATGACTGAGCAAGCTGTCTGACCCAAAGAGCAATGGGCCTGGGTGGGAGGAACTCTTTGATATCCTTCCTAAGGGTGCATGCTCTAAAGACCCTGGGTCTCCTGCCTGTTCTGAGTGGGCCTTGTGTGGCAGACAGGTTCCAAGAGATGGCCTTGCCTAGCATCTTCTCCATAGGTGAGCAACCACCAGGTACAGGACCAGCTCAGCTGTTACAGACAGCGTTCATTTTCCCCAGAGCAGCCCTTCAGCTGGTCCCCAAGCTGCTCATTAGAAGCAGGGGCCTCTGATGGAGCTGAGGAATCCAGGTGTGGCATGGATGAGGAGGGCATCCTACCCCTAGTGGTTATCGGTTTAATTCTGCAGTGGAAAGGGCCAACTTCATTGCAGGTCTCTCTATGGCATGGATGTGGAGGGTGAATTTCAAGCCTCACCAAACTGCTTCCAGCTCTGGAGCCTGGACCATTCCTTGGAGACCTCCAAGAAGAGCCTCTGCCTGGGGACCTCTCCTCACAGCCCTACCTCTCATTGTATTTTAGGGATTGCCAATGCAAAAACAGGAAAATGAAAAAAATAAATACATATGAGCTTTCAGAAGAGAAGAGGCGGATGGAGATGCCTCCCAGGAGACTGTCAGACCTGTGTCTCATGAGAATATTCCGATTCACTCCAGTTGGGGGCAATTCCAAGGATGGAGACCACCCCTGTTTACAGGTGAGAATCCAAGGCCCCAGACTTCTAAAAAAGCAGATGCTCCATCCTGGATTTCTTCGTAGTATTTCTGCATGCTAACTCTGCACACCTCATCCCCTTACTAATAGGATGTAGTCTATTTTTCACCCCTGAGATGTAATTTAAATATAAATGCAGCATTTGGCCTATTTATACATCAAAGGGTGTATGTAGACCAGTTAACCTGGAAACCTGTGGTGATGGGGACCACCCCACTGGGAGAACCCAGAGTCCCTTACCGGCGGCTTAGACCTGTGGGGTTCTATTTCCATCTTCTCTCTGCGGAAACTCGCTCAGCAGACATTGTCCACGTGCATGACTCACCCACGGCCCTGACCCAGATTGTAGCTAGCCCTGAGCACATCTGCAGGGAAGCATGGCCCAGCCATCCTTCACAGCCACACAGCTGGTGACAGCTCAGCAGGGCAGGCCCTTATGGCCTGAAGGCAGCAGGATGATATAGCTAAGTTCTGGGTCTCATTGCACTCACTGTGTGGCCCTGAGCAAGCCACTTTCCCTCTCTGGGCTATCTGGAATGTGCCAGGAGCTCTTGACATCACTCTGTCCTGAAAGCCAGCCATGGGATCTTTACAACAACCTCTCAGCAGGATGCTCTGGATGGTGATGGCTGGAATTCATTTTATTTTTAAAATTTCTATTTATTTTGGCCAGGCACAGTAGTTCACGCCTGTAATCTCAGAACGCTAGGAGGCCAAGACAGGTGGACCACCTGAGGCCAGGAGTTGGTGATCCTGGACAACATGGTGAAACCCCGTCTCTACTAAAAATGCAAAAATTAGTCAGGCGTGGTGGTGTGCACCTGTAATCCCAGCCACTCTGGAGGCTGAGGCAGGAGGATCACTTGAACCCGGGAGGTGAAGGTTGCAGTGAGCCAAGATTGCACTGCTGCACTCCAGCCTGGTGACAGAGTGAGACTCCGTCTCAAAAAAATAAAAGTATTTATTTTTTATAGAGACAGTGTCTCACTTTGCTGCCCAGGCTTGTTTCCTAGCCTCAAGCGATCCTCTGGCCTCAGCCTCCCAAAGTGCTGAGATTACAGGTGTGAGCCACCGTGCCTGGCCTGGAATTCACTTTAGCCACACACCTCTGCAAACACAGGCCAGTTTGCTCTTCCCATTCAGAGATGAGGAAACTGAGACTCTGGTAAAAGAAAGGACTTGTCTGGTCAGGTGTGGTGGCTCACGCCTGTAATCCCAGCACTATGGGAGGCCAAGGCGGGCAGATCACCTGAGGTCGGGAGTTCGAGACCAGCCTGACCAACATAGAGAAATCCCGTCTCTACTAAAAATACAAAATTAGCTGGGTGTGGTGGTGCATGCCTGTAATCCCAGCTATTCGGGAGGCTGAGGCAGAAAAATTGCTTGAACCTGGGAGATGGAGTTTTCAGTAAGCTGAGATCGTGCCACTGTACTCCAGACTGGGCAACAAGAGTGAAACTTCGTCTCAAAAAAAAAAAAAAAAAAAAAAGAAAGAAAAGAAAAGAAAGGACTTGTCTAAGTTCACATGAACAATTAGGTCAAGGGAGGCCCACCTGAGGTCTGGTCCTGGACATGCTGTCCTGAAGGCATATTTTATGCAGAAACCTGGGGGAAACGGTGCTTAAGACAGGGCATGGGACCTCCTGACACCCCACAGACACACACCCTCCACCCATCTGAGTGCCTCCTGGGAACCCAGGGATACCCCACATCCATCTGCAGGTGCCCAGGGCTGAGCCCTGCTCCCAATTCCCTCCTGTCTCCCTCCCTCCCTGTTCTCTTTCCACAAATATTTGCTGTCGCTGCTGTGAGCCGCTGCCATGGTTACAGGCATCCCCGAAGCTGAAGGTCCAAGTTGGACTCGAAACCTCTTTAAAATTCAAGACCAGAGTAAACAGCTGCTTCTTAAAACCGGGGTCCTGCAGGTGACCACATCTCACCACCCCAGGCTGTAGGCGCTCTGCCAGCTGAAAGTTTGGGGAAGTGGAAGGCAAGGCTTCAGGTTTTCACCAGTCCCGGCAGCCCTGGAGTTGGAGGACAGCCTGAGACCACAAAGACCTACTTTGGGCAGGCACCCCATCATCCCTGCTTGCCCTGAAGAGGTGCCACTCCTGCGCAGCAAGGCTCCAACCCCCAATAACCCCAGGCGGCTGAGATCGGCAAGGCACCCCTCCTCACCAGCTGTGTGACCCTGAGTGAGTCATGGTGGTCTGACGTCAGTTTGCTCATCTGTGAAATCAGGGCGATGAACCCTTGTGGGCTTATTTCGAGGAGTTAAGCCTTCAGTAAGTCACGCTTGCTGAGTAGGGTGGTGTGGTGGCCAGCGGATGCAAAGCCCAGAGGTCTGATATGGCACCCAGCTCCAACAGATGCAAACCTTCGTTTGCGTTTCTCTGCATAACTGCCTCTTTGGGTGATTGTGAGCTGCCATTTTCTGCTTGGACCAGTGGAGAACAAGTTATTGCACAGCAGAGACTTGCTCTGAAGAACGAAGGAGCTGAGCGTGTTAGCGATCTGTTGCTACGTAACGAATTACTCCAAAACTTACCAGTTGAAGATAACAAATGTTTAATATCTCAAACATTTAATATTTCACTGTTTCTGTGGGTCAGGAGTCCAGGAGTGGCCCTGCTGGGTAGTTCTGGCTCAGGGGTCTTTCATAAAGTCACAATCAAAATGTTGGCCAGGACCGGGGCTGGTGGCTCACGCCTGTAATCCCAACATTTTGGGAGGCCAAGGCGGGTGAATCATTTGAGGTCAGGAGTTCGGGACCAGCCTGGCCAACATGGTGAAAACCCATCTCTACAAAAAAATACAAAAAAATAAACCAGGCATGGTGGGGCATGCCTGTAGTCCCAGCTACTTGGGAGACTGAGGCGTAAGAATTGCTTGAACCTGGGAGGTGGAGGTTGCAGTGAGCTAAGATTGTGCCACTGCACTCCAGCCTGAGTGACAGAGTGAGACTCCATTAAAAAAAAAAAAAAAAAGCCAGGGCTGCAGTCTCTGAGGACTGAACTGGGCTGAAGGAGCCCTTTCCATGATGGCTTCTGCACATGGCTGTTGGCAGGAGGCCTCAGTTCCTCACCACGTGGGCCTCTCCAAAGGGCTGCTCATGGCCATGTGTGGTGGCTACATCTGTAATCCCAACACTTTAGGATGCTGAGGCAAGAGGATCACTTGAGCTCAGGAGGTCCAGACCAGCCTGGGCAACATAGGGAGACCCCATCTCTACAAAAAGTAAAAAATGATCCAGGCATGGTGGAGCACCTGTGGTCCCAGCTATTCAGAGGGCTGAAGTAGGAGGATCGCTTGAGCCCAGAGGTTGAGGCTGCAACGGCCATGATTGCACCACAGCACTCCAGCCTGGGCTGCAGAATAAGGCCCTGTCTCTAAAAAGCAAAAACAAAACACAAAGGGCAGCTCATGACAGGGCAGCTGGCTTCACAGGGTGAGTGATCTGAGAAAGCATAATGTGGTTTATAACCTAATCTTGGAAGACATGCCATCACGTCTGCTATCTTGTACTGGTCACACAGACTAACCTTATTAGAATAAACGAGAGGCTGTGAACACCAGGAGGCAGGGATGGCTGGGGCCATCTCTGGCCCCCAGTTCCTGCTTTGAGGTTGGCTATTACAGTGAGGAAAGGACTCCCCCAGTGCCCGGCACGCAACGAATACTTAGTGTATGGGAGATGACACACTTATTCTACAGTGCACAACTCCACAACCTAGAATGCCTCGGGGTTGGAGGAGGGAATGCAGCAAAGAGACCAGACCTAGAAGTGGGACCTCAGGCCCCAAAGGAGACACATTTCTCGGACCAGGCAAAGAGACCTGGTGCCCAGCCTTGCCATGCCAGGTGGAGAAGGGGCGGGAGGAGGACCCCAGCGAGGATACGAGCTTGCAGGAGCCAGACCACCAGCTCAGAGCCAGGGCAGCCCAGGGTCAGTTGATGGCTGGGAATTCAGCTGAACCCTGCATCCTGCCTGTCCCTGTCCTGCCGAGCAGGGAGGCATCTTGAGTGGATGGAGTGGGCACCCTGGACACTCCTGTCCTTGGAGCTTCCCTCCGAAGCTACCATCACCCTGCAAGAATCCGGTCCCGTGTGGTCTGTTCACACTCCCTGTGGGGTTTCCTGAGCTGTCTCCCTTCTTGTGCCTTACTGAGTGCCTCCCGATTCATCTGTGTTCACACTGCTTCATTCACTTGCTTTGGAGCCAAGCACATGGAAGGTGCAAAGAGCCTAGAATGAGATTCTCTTCATACTCCAACTCCCTCCTTCCCATCACCCAGGAAAATGCTCAAAAGACACAGCCTCAGAAGGGCCTTCCCAGACCGCCTCCTTGCCTGTGCCCCATCCCTCCCTGCTTTATGATCTCCAGAGCACAATGACTTCCCATCATCATCTAGTGTGTTTATTATTATTATTATTATTATTAGAGACAGGATCTTGCTTTCTAGTCCAGGCTGGAGTGCACTGTTGCAATCACAGCCCACCACAGCTTTGAACTCCCAGGTTCAAGCCATCCTCCCACCTCACCCTCCCAAATAGCGAGGACCACAGGTACATGCCACCACATCCAGCTAATTTTTTTCTTTTTTTTTTTTTTTTTTTTTTGAGATGGAGTCTCTCTCTGTCTGTTGCACAAGCTGGAGTGCAGTGACACCATCTCGGCTTACTGCAACCTCCGCCTCCTGGGTTCAAGTGATTTTCCTGCCTCAGCCTCCTGAGTAGCTGGAATTACAGGTGCACACTGCTGTGCCCAGCTAATGTTGTATTTATTAGTAGAGAAGGGGTTTCACCATGTTGCCCAGGCTGGTCCTGAACTCCTGACCTCAGGTGATCCACCTGCCTTGGCCTCCCAATGTGCTGGGATTACAGGCTTGAGCCACTGTGCCCAGCCAATTTGTTTGTATTTTTTACAGAAATGGGGTCTTGCTATGTTGTCCAGGCTGGCCTGGAACTCCTGGCTTCAAGCACTCTTCCCATGTTGGCCTCCCAAAATGCTTAATGACAGGTGTAAACCACCATGCCTGGCCTCTGCTGTGTCTCTTGACTGCTTAGGTAATATCTTTTTTTTTTTTTTTTTTTGAGAGGGAGTCACACTGTGTCACCCAGACAGGAGTGCAGTGGCGTGATCTCAGCACACTGCAACCTCCGCCTCCTCTGTTCAAGCAATTCCCCTGCCTCAGCTTCCCAAGTAGCTGGCATTACAGGGGCACACCACCACACCCGGTTAATTTTTTTGTATTTTTAGTAGAGATGAGGTTTCACCATGTTGGCCAGATTGGTCTCGAACTCCTGACCTCAGATGATCTGCCCGCCTCAGCCTTTCAAAGTGCTGGGATTATAGGCATGAGCTGCTGTGCCTGGCCTGCTTGTGTATTTTCTGTCCCCATATGCAGGACTGAAAGCAGAGACTGGGTCTGCCTTGTTCATCGTACACTTCCCAAACCCAGCCTGGTGCCCGGGCTCAGCAGATTCTCCCATGAGTATCTGGAGAAAGAGTGAGTGAAGGAGAATGAAGAAGGGAAGATGACCCCCAGGCTAATTCAGCTGACACTCACTTTCTAGGCTGGGGGACCATCTAACTAGAGTGATCAGTCTTTTTTGTTTTTGAGACAGAATCTTCCTCTGTCGCCCAGGCTGGAGTGCAGTGGTGCAATCTTGGCTCACTAAAACCTCTGCCTCCCGGATTCAAGCGATTCTCCTGCTTCAGCCTCCCAAGTAGCTGGGATTACGGGTGCCCACCACTATGCCCAGCTAATTTTTGTATTTTTGGTAGTGACGGGGTTTCACCATTTTAGCCAGTGATCTGCATAGTGGCCAGTGATCTGCCCACTCCAGCCTCCCAAAGTGCTGGGATTACAGGCATGAGCCACCATGCCCAGCCTGGAGTGGCCATTCTATTTTGAACCCCAAGCAAGCATAGCCCTTAAGGCTCCAACTCCCCAACACCTGGAGACCAAAGACCAGGTCAGCTTTTACAGCTGCTATTTCAGACTCAGACGGCGTTTCCTTTTCATCACAGGCATCTCCTCCCCATGTCCATCTCCACTGATCCAGATCAGGCTAGATTCAAAAGCACGCCCAGGCGAAGGCTGAAGGAAAGATGAACCCAATATTAAATTCCAATGAGCTGGGAAGCAAAGGAAATAATGAAACGGATGCCAGCCCAACTGGAATGTCAATCATGTTTTCTGCATGAATATGGAAATTTTCACATCTTTTCTTGGAGCCCTGCCCCAAGAGTAGTTTCCAGGCTATTCTATTAGGTGGATGTGAGTGATTAACTGTAAATATGGGGCAACAACTTGGCTCAGCAGGAAGAAGTAATGAAGGGGCTCCCCTGCCAATAAGGGTGCCATTGCCAGTTGTGTAATTGTGAAGTGCCTGTTGTGTACTAGCTGCTGGGGGAGGTCCCTGGAAAGGTCTCAGGACATCAGTTCCTGCTCAGCTGCGGCCCATTGGTAATGCCCTTTCTTCTCCATCTGTCTGTGCTCTGCCCATGCTCAGACCCCAGCTCACTCCTCCTTCTCCTCCAGGCTGACCAGATGGCTGACTTCTTACCCATATTGGCATAGCAATTAATAGCGTGTGTGTGCTGGACATCACTGGTCTCTACATTCATTTTTTTTTTTTTCATTGCAAAGTCAAGGTCTCACTCTGTTGCCCAGGCTGAAGTGCAGTGGTGCAATCATAGCTCACTGAAGCCTCCAATCCTGGGCTCAACTGATCCTCCTGCCTCATCCTCCCCAGTAGCTGGGACCACAGGCATGCACTACTACACGAGTCTAATTTTTGTTTTTATTTTTACTTATATATTTATTTTTTTGAGATGGAGTCTCACTCTTGTTACCCAGGCTGGAGTGCAGTGGTGCAATCTCGGCTCACTGCAACCTCCACCTCCCGGGTTCCGGCAAGTCTCCTGCCTCAGCCTCCTGAGTAGCTGGGATTACAGACACCTGCCACCACACCAGGTTAATTTTTGTATTTTTAGTAGAGATGAAGTTTTATCATGTTGGTCAAGCTAGTCTCAAAGTCCTGACCTCAAATGATTAGCCCACCTCAGCCTCCCAAAGTGCTGGGATTACAGTCATAAGCCACTGCGCCAGGCGTAATTTTTAAATTTTTAGTAGAGATGGGGTCTCACTATGTTGCCCAGGCTGGTCTTGAACTCCTGGACTCAAGCAATCCTCCTACCTTGGCCTCCCACAGTGCTGGGATTATAGGCACAAGCCCCTGTGCCCAACTGTCTCCCCATTCTTTACACCCCTCCCCCACTATACTGGGAGGGGCCCTGAGTCCAAACCCATTTCCAGGGATGGGCCCTGGCTGATCTAAACCAGTCAGGGTAACACTACATCTTTGAGATGAATTGTGTTTCTCCAACATTCACGTTCCTGTCCTAACCCTCAGTACTTTGGAATGAGACTGTGTTTGAGGACAGGGCCTTTAAAGAGGTAATTCAGTTAAAATGGGGTCTTTATATGGTGGACCTTAACTCAGTACAACCAGTGTCCTCATAAGAAGAGGAGATGGCCAGGTGCAGTGGCTCATGCCTATAATTCTAGCACTTTGGGAGGCCAAGTCAGGCAGACTGCCTGAGCTCAGGAGTTCGAGACCAGTCTGGGCAACATGGTGAAACCCCATCTCTACTAAAATACAAAACATTAGCTGGGCATAGCGGGGTGCGCCTGTAGTCTCAGCTACTCGGGAGGCTGAGGCAGGAGAACAGCTTGAACCCGGGAGGCAGAAGTTGCAGTGAGCCGAGATCATGCCACTGCACTCCAGCCGGGGCGACAAAGTGAGACTACTTCTAAAAAAAAAAAAAAAAAAAAAAATAAGAAGAGGAGATTAGGACACAGACGTTCACAGAGGGATGACCATGTGAGGACCAGGGAGAAGACACCGTTCTCAAGTCAAGAAGAGAGGCCTCAGGAGGAACCACACCTGCCAGTACCTTGATTTTGGACTTCCAATCTCCAGAACTGTGAGACAATAAGTGTCTGTTGTGTATTTATTTATTTGGAGATAGAGTCTCGCTCTGTCGCCCAGGCTGGAGTGCAATGACGGTGATCTTGGCTCACTGTGATCCCGGGTTCAAGCCATTCTCCAGCCTCAGCTTCCCCAGTAGCTGGGATTACAGACTCACGACACCACTCCCGGCTATTTTTTTTTTTTTTTTAATTTTGTAGTAGAGACAGGGTTTCGACATGTTAACCAAGCTGGTCTCGAACTCCTGACCTCAGGTGATCTGCCCACTTCGGCCTCCCAGAGTGCTGGGATTACAGGCCTGAGCCACCACGCACTGCCTAATGTCTGTTGTTTAAGCTGCCCAGTCCCTGGTACTTTGCTATGGTGGCCCTGGGAGATGAATACACCCACCCCCTGGTTCAATAACTCAGGCCCAATTTTGGCCTCGGGGAGAAGTGTTGGGGTGTCTAGGAAAACCCTTCTTTGTTCTGAGAGAGTTGTGAGAAAGCCTCCCCTCTCTGGGCCGTGCGGTGTGGGGAGGAAGGAATAGGTCAGCAGCTGCAATGTTGCCTACATGAGGAAATGACCATGGACAGGTCCTAAGCTTGTACTTGGGTTGTTTTTGTTGTTGTTTGAGACAGAATCTCGCTCTGTTGCCCAGGCTGGAGTGCAGTGGCAGGATCTCGGCTCACTCAACCGCCGCTCCCAGGTTCAAGTGATTCTCCTGCCTCAGTCTTCTGAGTAGCTGAAATTACAGATGTGTGCCACTACACCTGGCTAATTTTTGTATTTTAGTAGACATGGGGTTTCACCAGGATGGCCTCAAACTCCTGGGCTCAAGCGATCCGCCCGCCTCGGCTTCCCAAAGTGCTGGGATTACAGGCGTGAGCCGCCGTGCCTGGCAACCTGGTCCTTGTTGAAGGCCGTGAGCGGAACCCCAGGGAGCATCGGGCACTCTGTCTTTTGCACCATGAAGCGCACTGGCTAAGGTCCAGCTGCTCTCAAAGCGCAGCCCAGTAACAACCTACCTACAGATTTCCAGGCCATGCCCTGGGGACTCTGACTCAGGGGATTAGTGGGGGCCCAGGATTCTGCATTGTTTAGGAACTCCAAGTTCCTAAACTTGGGGCTGAGAGCAGATGCCCCAAGGGAGGCAGCTTGGGTCAGGCCCTGCTCTGTCCCCTCCATCTGTGTCCCCTTGGGCAATTCAGAGATGAACTCCAACTCACTTGTACCTGGCACTGTGCTCTCCGTGGGAAACCACTTGTTTAAGAGACAAAGAATAGCTCTTGGCTGCCTTTGGAACCAAGAAATTAATCTTTAACTGGAGCAAAAGCTGAGACCAGGGCAGATAGAACATGTCTACCTACCGAGGGTCTGGGAATTGTCAAATTTTCCAAGGAGACACAGCTGGAGGGGATAGAGCAGGGCCTGACCCAACCTGCCTCCCTCGGGGCACTTGCTCTCAGCCCCACAGCAGACCACCTCTCCAAGAGCGTACATGGCCATGTGCCTTGATATAGTCATCATACACGGCTGGCGGGATGCATCTGTGCACCTTCCGTTCTCACTGGAGGGTCTCCTTGTCCCCGCAGTAAGCTCCTGGACTCACAGTAGGTAGACAACATCTGTCTGCCCTGATCTCAGTTTTCATTCCAGTTAAAGACCAATGTCTTGGTTCCAAAGGCAGCCAAGAGCTATTCTTTGCCTCTTAAACAAGTGAGCCTTCCCATGGAGAACATAGTGCCAGGTACAAGGAAACAAGAGAGAGAGGAGAGAGTTCTAGAGATCTTTAGCTAAGTATTGGCTAGCACATGTGTGTGAGAAAAGTACTGGCCAGGCACAGTGGCTCACACCTGTAATCCCAGCAATTTGGGAGGCCAAAACAAGAGGATCACCTGAGGTCAGGAGTTTGAAACCAGCCTGGCCAACATGGTAAAACACATCTCTATTAAAAATACAAAAATTAGCCAGGCGTGATCATGGCACCTGTAATCCCAGCTACTCAGGAGGCTGAGGCAGGAGAATCACTTGAACCTGGGAGGCGGAGGTTGCTGTGAGCCGAGATTGTGCCACTGCACTTCAGCTTGGGCAACAGAGTGAGACTCTGTCTCAAAAAAAGAAAAGAAAGTTACCTGAGGCCAGGGAAAGGGTCACCCAAAAGGATTAGAGAGAACAATTCAAGGGGTTCACCCAGGAATGGGAATAGTTTCTGTTCCTACCTGCCAGAGTAGAAATTCTCATAATTCACAGAGCATCAGGGAGAGTATTCAGAAAGGTTTTGCCTCAGTAGTGGGGGAAAATTAGCCCAATACTAAACACTTCTCTGATTCTACCTACCAAATCTTAAAAAGCAAGCCTTGAAAAGATGAGATTGTTAGGGAAGCAAGAGCCTCAGAGAGCCAGAGTAGCGCCATTTTAAGTTCAGCTCCACCTTGAGACTAACGAGGAACATTCCTTGCCAGTTACGACCCATTGTCATGAGCTGTTTACAGCTAAGAAAGCAGATTGGTAATGCCTGCAAGGACAAATACCTACAACAACAGAAAGGCCCAATGTCCCAATGCCCATGACAATACATGCTCTCAAAATAATTATAGTTATGATTTGATGTACTTATCCACTAAAATGTCAAGGTTAGTTTTCTTTAAATCACTAGAATAATACATTTTGTCATGCTGTCTCCCTGCCCACATGTAGACACAGCTTGGTTTAGTTTTCACATAGACAAGACTTCTATATAGGAAAAATTTAAAACAAAGGCAGTGCATTCTTCTTCTTGCTTTCTGAGGAACGCTCTTCTCCCTAAGGGAGTAGCTTTCAACAAACTCTCTCTTTCACTGCACTCTGCAACTCGCCTTGAATCCTTTCCCATGTGAGATCCAAGAACCCTCTCTTGGGGTCTGCATTGAGACCGCTTTTCTGGTAATAAAATGGTTTCCAAACTACTTATTTATTTATTTGAGATGAGGTCTTGCTCTGTTGCCCAGGCTGGAGTGCAGTAACACGATCACAGGTCACTGCAGCCTCAACCTCCCAGGCTCAAGTGATTCTCTGGCCTCAACCTCCTGAGTAGTTGGGACTACAGGTATGCAACAGCCATGCCTGGCTAACTTTTTGTGTATATATATATGATCTACCAGCCTCAGCCTCCCGAAGTACTAGGATACAGGCATGAGCCACCACCACACATGGCCCCCAAACTACTTAAAGATATCCCCAAATAAAACAGATCATTTGTGGAAATACAAAATTATCCAGATCCCCGTAAGGTAAAATTCACAATGTCAGGCATCCAGTCAAAAATGACCAGACATTCAAAGAAGTGGACAAATACAACCAAAAACAAGGAGAAAAAGCCATCAATTAATGCTAAGCCAGAATTTGTAGAATGGCCGGGAAAGGTCACATTCCATATGTTCAGGAAACTGGAGAAAAGATTGAGTATTTTGGGTAGAGATATGGATGTTGTACCCAAAAAAGGTCCATATTGTACTTACTGGCAAGGTCTGAGATGAGCCATTAGTTCTATACGTGGTGAAACCATCCTTTGAGAATGAAGGGGAAATAAAGACATTCTCATATGAAGGAAAACAAAAAGAATGTGCCGCAAGTGGACCTACCCTTAACGATTAGCTGAAGGAAATTTTTGAAACAGAAAGAAAATGATAAAAGAATCTTGAGAGCATCAGGAAAGGAGAAGGAATAATGAGGAGGGCAGGGATCTGGGTCACATGCAATAGACTGACTTTCTCCTCCTGAGCTTTACAAATCATATTTGATGATTGGAACAAAAATTACAAAAACATCCAATACTCAAGACCAAGGTATTTAAAAGTGGGAAAGAGAAAAAGACTGAAATTGAAACGAGATCTTCCCACTTCATTCAAAGTGGTAAAATGTTGGTACTAGGAGATTATGAGAAATTACATATGTGTATTGTAACACCCAGGGCAGCCACTACACAAACTAGACAGGGAGAGGCACTCAAAAACACTACAAATAAATCGAGATGGAAGATTCTGCAGCTCTTCTGTACTGACACGGGAAGATGTCCAAGACACTAGGTAGTAAAATAAAAACAAGCTTCAGGACACTATACGTATAATCCTTTTTTTTTTGAGATTATTTTTGCAGGGGAAGGAGTCTTGCTCTGTCATCCAGGCTGGAGTGCAATGGTATGATCTGGGCTCACTGCAACTTCCACCTCCCAGATTCAAGCGATTCTCCTGCCTCAGCCTCCTGAACAGCTGGGATTACAGGTGCATGCCACCATGCCCGGCTAAGTTTTGTATTTTTGGTAGAGACAGGGTTTCACCATGTTAGCCAGGCTGGTCTCAAACTCCTGACCTAAGGTGATCCACCTGCCTTGGCCTCCCAAAGTGCTGGGATTACAGGCATGAGTCACTGCTCCCAGCCCATATAATCCCTTTTAAGTAAAAATCACATCTGTGTTATCTGTGTCAGCTCAGATCCTCCAAGAAACAGACTGCAGTGTGGAATTACATGGGATTCAATGTGCAAGACATTTATTGCAGAAAACGCCTGCAAGAAAAAATGGCGGGGTGGAGGGACCTGGAAGAAGCTGGGGGTACGGACAATCCCTATGGAGGAGTGAGAGGAAGGATGGCTGGGTCATAAAGTGGGTTGGAGATTGTCCCTCCCAAAAAAGAAGTATCCGAGTCTTAATCCCTGGTACCCTGGTACCTGTGCATATGACTTTATTTGGAAATAGGTTCTTTGCAGATGCAATTAAATTAAGGATCTCAAGATGGGATCATACTGGATTTAGGGTGGACCCTAAGGTCAATGACTGGCATCCTTATACGAGGAAGGAGAGGGAGATTTGAGACACACAGACACAATGGGGCAAGGCCACATGAAGATGGAGGAGGAGGAGCCAAGAAACTCCAATGATTGCAGGCTGCTGCCAGAGGCTGGAGAGAGGCACAGAACAGATTTTCCCCGAAAGCCTCCAGAGGGAACCGATCCCGCCCACAACTTGATTTCAGACTTCCGGCCTCCTAACTGTGGGATGATATATTTCTGTTGCTTTAAGCCACTCAGTTTGTGGTCATGTGTTTCAGCACCTGTAACAAACTAATACAAGTAGGAAAAGTCTTAGGCCAGGGCGAGGTGGCTCACGCCTGTAATCCCAGCACTTTGGGAGGCCGAGGCAGGCCAATCACTTGAGGTTGGGAGTTCAAGACCAGCCCGGCCAACATGGTAAAACCCCGTCTCTACTAAATACATAAAAATTAGCCAAGCATGGTGGTGGGTACCTGTAATCCCAACTACTCAGGAGGCTGAGGCAGGAGAATCGCTTGAACCCGGAGGCAGAGGTTACAGTGAGCCAAGATCACGCCACTGCACTGCAGCCTGGGTGATGGAGTGGGACACCGTCTCAAAAAAATAAAAAATAAAAATCTTAGAAATTTTTCCAAAGCAGATAGGGTGTCCTAGGCAAAGTTATCCATCAGAGGAATCCTGTATCTCCCAGGAACGGGCCTGCCCCAGTGTCCCCGGCACAACTCTGTCACGGGCTGGGAGCAGCCTGCAAGACACACAGCCTTGGCCTGAACTTGGTGATGGATTTCAGAACAGGCAGCTGGGGCTGTGGGCCAGTCACCCTCCCGGCAGTGGGAAGTCTAACAGGCACATGTTCATGGCCACCCCGGTGTGGATATAGAATGCTGACCCTGAGAAAGAATCCAGTTGCCTTGGCAGAGACATTTTTGTAAATAATTCTTTTTTTTTTTTTTTTGAAACAGTCTCACTCTTGTTGCCCAGGCTGGAGTGTAATGGAATGATCTCGGCTCACTGCAACATCTGCCTCCTGGGTTCAAGCGATTTTCCTGCCTCATTTGCCTCCCAAGTAGCTGGGATTACAGGCACGCTCCACCATGCCCAGCTAATTTTGCATTTTTAGTAAAGATGGAGTTTCATCATGTTGGCCAGGGTGGTCTTGAACTCCTGACCTCAAGTGATCCACCCACCTTGGCCTCCCAAAGTGCTGGGATTACAGGCACCCACCACCACAACTGGCTAATTTTTTGTATTTTTAGTACAAAAGATGGGGGTTTCACCATGTTGGCCAGGCTGGACTTGAACTCCTGACCTCCTTCTCAACTTGCTCTAAAACCCTTGGTTTTTCATGCACAGGGCTTATCTGCATGGGGCGTCTATTGCCGTGATGACTAGTTCTGCCTTGGTGATGTTCAACCCAGGGCACCGCCAGTAATGCTGTGCAGGGTCTCTGAACAAATCATTCAGGTTTCCTTTAGATGACTTGACATATGCTACGTGCAAGTGTGAGGGTAGTCGGCACCTGCTTGCCAGGACTCTTCAATATCTTCCCCTTTCTCTCGACAATGACCTTGGGGGGTTTGCACACAGACATGACCCTGACACAGGTGAGCACCCTTCCACCCTCTTAAAATGCTCTTGCTGCCTAGGTGGGTGAATCATGAGGTCAGGAGTTCAAGACTGGACTGGCCAACATGGTGAAATCCCATTTCTACTAAAAAATACAAAAGTTAGCTGGGCATGGTGGCTCATACCTGTAATCCCAGCTACTTGGGAGGCTGAGGTAGGAGAATTGCTTGAACCGGGACCCAGGAGGCTGAGGTTGCAGTGAGCCAAGACTGAGCCACTGCACTCCAGCCTGGGCTACAGAGCAAGACTCCATCTCAAAAAAAAAAAAAAAAGTTCTTGCTTTGTAGAAACAGATTGCACTCTGTCTCTGGTGAGGAGGGGAGGAAGTGGGAAATGTCAGGAAATGTCTCCAAGGTCTCCAAGATGGATCGGTGATGTGGGAAGTAGAAAAATTCCTCTTTAAAGTTTTCTTTCTTGTTAAAGAATAAATCATAAACGTGCTAATAACTCTTTGTTAATCCCTATCCTATGTAGCTGTTAAACATGCCACGCTCACAGGCATGTAGTACGTTCTATGTCCTGGTACTTTAACCAAGATATCTGTGTTGGATGTGCTCATAGGCATGTCCCAGATCACAGCGTATGCCCCTTACCTGTTTAGAAAAGTTTTAAGTTGTTAGTCAATCAGGTTTTAGCTTAGACTGTGAGGTCTGTCTCCAGCCAACGGAGATCAGAGACAGCAGTAAGGACAACCCCAAATACGTAAGGGATAAATATGTCTGCTTTTCCTTTGTTCATTGTACTCACGACAAGATGGCTAGTGAGGGTACCCTTTCTGCTGTCCAGGAAGTAAAAATTGCTTTGCTGAGAGATCCTTTGTCTCAGTGCTGATTTTCCTTTGTGGCACCAAGCATCTGTTTCCAGCAAGTGATTGCAGCACCTCTGAGATGGATCAGGGATGAACCTAGGACCCAACACAGGCCCTAGAGGTGTGAGGCAGGATCTGCCAGGTGCTGCTATTTTGAAGGATCTTCTGAAACTCTCTCTCTGTCTCTCTGTTCACTGGCATTGACCTCACTCAAATGTGGATGTTTCAAACTCATACAAGCAGGGAGTAGGATGGTAAATGCTAGGAGGTAGAAATAGAAATAAATGGGGAGAAGGAGGCCAAAGGGCAGTTGTTTTCAATAATGCAAGATAAACAAGCTCCAGAGAGCTCAGCCTGGGCAACATAGGGAGACTCAGAAAATAATTTAAAAATTAGCCAGACATGGTGGCACATACCCGTGGTCCCAGCTACTTGGGAGGCTGAGGCAGGAGGATTTTTTGAGCCTGGGAGTTTGAGGCTGCAGTGAACTATGATTGCACCATTGCACTCCAGCCTGGGTGACAGAGCAAGTCTCAGTTCCAGAGAGCTAATGTACAGCATGGTGACGTTGGTTAATACTCTGTATTGGATACTTGAAATTCACTAAGCTGTAGATCTCAAGTGTTCTAATCGCAAAAAGGAAAAAAAGGGCAGTAACAGTGAGTATCGATGGCTTTGTTAATTAGTTCGATGGTGGTGATCATCCCACAATGCATACGTATCTCAAAACATCAAATCGTACTCCTTGAATACATGCAGATTTTATTTGTCAATTATACCTCAATAAAGCTGGAAGGAAAAAGCACATGTGGCAGGTGGGGTTCTCTGGTTGCAGACGCTAATGTGGAATTTGGGAAACAAGGGACTCATTAGGAAGCAACAGATATGGAAAGGAGGGTGAAGCAGGGCTGAGCTGAAGGAAAAGAGGAGCTGGGACCACAAGGCCAACAAAGCCTTGGCTGACCTGGAGGGACCCTGGAGAGATGACAGCCTGTCAGAGTGTGATGTGGCCAGACCTCTCTAGCCTCGTTCAATCACCAGATGCAGGAAGTTTGAAGTGCATGACCTTGGGAAGACAGAGGCCTTTACCCTGGATTGAGAACATCCCATCAAAATCAGCCTTGGAGCTCTCGCTCAGTGTGTGGGAGCAAAAATCATCTCACTCCTCTTCTAGACTTTGTGGGTACAGGTGTAGGGCCTGGAGCAGCTGCAGCCATTTTGCCACCAGGAGGGGAACAGATTGAGGTAAACAATTCCCCACTCCTACCACCAACTCCCACCAAACCTGACCAACCTACCAAACATCCAGGTACAAATGCTGGAAATCCCAGCACCAACTGGTACAAGCAGGAAGGGGGATTTCTTGACTTATGAATCTGGAAGTACTGAAAGCAGGTTCACACCAGGACCGGTTTTATGCTGCAACTTAGTAATATGTATATAGTTCTCTATCTATTGATAATCTATTTGTCATCTGTCACCTACTTATCATCTATCATCTATCTATCATCTATCTGTCATCTATCATCTATCTATCTATAACCCATCTATCATCTGTCTATCATCTATCATCTGTCTTCTATGAATCTATCATCTATTATCTATCATCTATCAGTCATCAATGTATCTATAGTCTATCTGTTTATCTGTCTATCATCTCTCTACCTATCATTTGTCAATCATCTATCTACCTATTTATTCTATCTATCTATCTATCTATCTATCTATCTATCTATCTATCTACCTATCTTAGTTTGGATTTGTGTCCCCGCCCAAATCTCATGTTGAATTATAATCCCCAGTGTCAGGGGAGGGAACTGGTGGAAGATGATTTGGCCATGGGGGAGGATTTCTCCCTTGCTGTTCCCGTGATAGTGAGCTCTTACAAGGTCTGGCTGTTTAAAAGTGTGAAGCACCTCCCCCTTCTCTCTCTTCCTTCTGCTCTGGCCATGTAAGACTTGCCTGCTTCCCCTTCTGCCATGATTGTACGTTTCCTGAGGCCTCCCCAGCCATGCTTCCTGTGCAGCCTGCAGAACCGTGAGCCAATGAAACCTCCTGTCTTTATAAATTACCCATTCTCAGGTAGTTCTGTATAGCGGTATGAGAACAGACCAATAAACTATCTACCTATTGCTCTATTATCTTAGTAACATTGATACTAAAATGTATAGAATGTCACATGGTGATTGTATTAGTCACATAATGACTACATCAGAGAAACAGAACAACTAGGATATATATAGGTAGAGAGAATCACAAGTGCCAAGACCCGAGGGAAAAACATTTTCAGAGTAACTCAGGGTAGGAAAGGTCCGTGTGGCAGGAGAATCCAAGGTAACATGGTGAGACATGTGACAAGGCAGGTCTTGGGGCTGCAGCTTCTGGGGTCTGGATGCCCTAGGTCAGGATTCAGATTTCACTCCAGGCCTGTGGGGAGCTGCTGCAGGGCTGGTCAAGACAGTGATCTTCTGACCCAGGTTGTAACAGCAGCATCCTGGCTGCTGCGGGAAGAGAGCGTAGAGGCCCTGGGAGAAAGTAAGGAGGCCGATGAGCCTATTCTAGTAATTCAGGAGGGAAATGGTGGGGGCTGAGTCTAGGGTGCTGGCAGTGGAGGTGGTGAGAAGGGGTTGGATTCTAGGTTTGTTCTGAAAGTGGAACTGACAGGGGTTCCCAGCAGATTGGCCGTGGGTGCAAGAGGAGGAGAGGCATGAGAATGACTCAGGGTTTGGGCCAGAGCCCAGGGGACGGCAATGCCATTTGCAGAGTTGGAGAACTGGGGAGGGGGAGTCTGGGGGGCGTATTGTGGTTGGGTTTAGACGTTGGAGCTGTAGATGTCTGTGGATGCCAGGTGGAGGTGTGCACAGGTGTGCACATCAGCTTGGAGTTGGGAGAGCAGTCAGAGTTGGGGACAAGAACGTGTCAACCCAGGCACGGAAGTTTAATTTAAGCCATCAGGTCACCCAGGGAGCAGAGGGCAGGGAGCCAGGCCTGGACACTCCTGGGTTAGCAGTGAGGAGAGGAGCAGAAACCACCCAGGAATGGCAGGTGAAGCCAGGAGCATTTCAGCAAGGAGTCAGATCTGATGCCACCAGCCAGCACCCGATTGTGTATGTCACACAGCTATAAATAAAGTCCATTCTCACACTGCTATAAAGAACTACCTGAGACTAGGTAATTTATAAAGCAAAGAGGCTCAGGGTTCTGCAGGCTGAAGGAGATCTCAGGAAATTTACAATCATGGTAGAAGGGGAAACAGGCAGGCCTTACATGGCCAGAGCAGGAGGAAGAGAGAAAGGGGAGGTGCTACACTCTTGTGAACAACCAGATCTCCTGAGAACTCACTATGATGAGAACAGCTGCTGGGCAAGGTGGCTCACGCCTGTAATCCTAGCACTCTGGGAGGCCAGAGTGGTGGATCACCTGAGGTCAGGAGTTTAACATCAGCCCGGCCAACATGGTGAAACACCATCTCTACTAAAAATACAAAATTAGCTGGGCATGGTGGTGGGTGCCTGTAATCTCAGTTACTTGAGAGGCTGAGGCAGGTGGATCACTGGGATCCAGGATTGCACTTCAACCTGGGGGACAGAGCAAGACTCTGTCTCAAAAAAAAAAAAAAAAAGGCAGAGAGA
The DNA here is from genome assembly GCF_009761245.1 of Sapajus apella. NCBI lineage: Eukaryota > Metazoa > Chordata > Mammalia > Primates > Cebidae > Sapajus > Sapajus apella. The sequence goes on along the minus strand of NW_022437099.1, from coordinate 1,014,594 downwards.
GAAAAAACAGCAAGGGAAAAATCCACCTCCATGATCCAGTAACTTCCCACCAGTCTCCTCCCTAACACAAGGGATTACAATTCAAGATGATATTTGGTCAGGGACACAAAGCCAAAACCATATCAGACAGACAGACAGACAGATGATTAATAGATAGACGGATAGACAGATAGATAGATAGATGATGTATAGATAGATAAACAGGTCGATAGATAGATAGATAATGGATAGATACATAGATGATGGATAAATAGATGGATAAATGATGAATAGATAGATGGATGGGTAGATAAATAGATGATGGATAGATCGATGATGAATAGATGGATGGGCATATAAAAAGATGATGGATTGATAGATGGATAGATAGGCGGATGGATAGATAATGAATAGATAGGTGGATGGATGGATAGATGATGGATAGATAGATGGATGGATGAATAGATAGATGATGGATAGATAGGCAGATGGATGGATAGATAGATGATGAATAGATGGATAGATAGATGATGGATGGATAGATAGATATATGGATAGATAGGCAGATGGATGGATAGGTAGATGAATAGATGGATGGATGGATGGATAGATGATGGATGGATAGATAGATGATGGATGGATAGATAGGTAGATAGATGGATAAATGATGGATGGATAGGTAGGTGGATAGATGGATCGATAGATAGATAGATAGACAAACGGTATAGTGTGTGGAACAGTGTCCTTCAAATTCTTCTCCACCTGGAACTGCAGCATAAGACCTTACTTGGAGATGGTGCATTTGCAGATATAATTAATTAAGATGAGATCACACTGGATTAGGATGATTAGCCCTAATTCAATGACTGGTGTCCCTGTAAAAAGAGGACAGGACACAGAGAGAGACGTAGACAGGAGGCCCCATGTGAAGACTAAGGCCTGGGGCCACCAGAAGCTGAAAGAGGCCAGGAAGGGGCCTCCCACCGGGGCCTTCAGAGGGAGTGCAGCCCCACAGCACCCCAGTTTCAGACTTCTGGCCTCCTGCACCATGGGAGAACACATGCCTGGTGTTTGAAGCCATCCATCTTGCAGTACTCTGTCCCAGCCACCCTAGCAAATGAACACTGATGGCTACTTAAGAGTCCCTGTCCAGTTACCCAGCCCACCCTAGAGGCCACTTTTAGCCAGAGGGTTGGGGCCTTGACCCCACACTGCCTTGTCCCCTCTGTCCCCCTCCAACCCTGAGGCATCAGAGCCAAGATACTGGTGACTCTCCTGGGGAAATCTCTAGACGTGACCTCTATGGCTGGGGTGGGGCACAGGGTTTGAGTCCTGCTCTGCTGTTTTTTGGCCAGCGCTTTCCCGCTTGGAGCTTTGTTTCCTTCCCGGATAAATGGGCAGAACAGCATCTCGGAGGTGGTAGGTTTGGTCAGCATACGCATGCTGCCTGCAGGCCAAGCTCAGGATAAGCTCTTGCAGTCAATAGCAATGCTTACATCCTTCCACTCCTGGCTCAGAGACGGGACCCAGGTGGGAACTCGATTCATGAAACCCACCAGGGAGGAAGAGTCCGGACCTGTGCATTGAAGGATGGGGTGGACAGAAAGAAGGAACAGCAGTTAGAAGGGCATTGGCAGGTTTGTAGCATCTGAGTCTCTGCTTGGACCAGCTTTCTGGGAGTAGGTGTCTGTGGGCTATAGCCCAGCTTTGAGCGGCCGAGGACAACACCTCACCACTCTTAGGGTTGACAGATAAAATACAGGATGCCCAGAAACATCTGAATTTCAGATACACAGCAAATCATTTTTTAGTAGAAGTATATTCCAAATATTACATGGGATATATTTATACTATAAACTATTTGTTTATCCAAACTCAGATTTTTTTGAAACTAGGTCTCTCTCTGTCACCCAGGCTGGAGTGCAGTGGAGTGATCATAGCTTACTGCTGCCTCAAACTCTTGAGCTCCTCCCACCTCAGCCTTCCCAGTAGCTGGAACTACAGGTGCGCACCACCATGCCCAGCTAATTTTTTAAAGTGGGAATAGGGGTCTAGCTATATTGGCCAAGCTGATTTCAAACTTTTGGGCTCAAGAGATTCTCCAGCTGCAGCCTCCCAAAGTGCTGGGATTACAGGTGTGAGTCACTACGCCTGGCCCTGAATTCAGATTTAACTGGGTACCTTTTATTTTTATTTGTAGTATCTGGCAACCATACCCACCCCTTAACTTGCCCCTCCACTGATGATTGACGGCCAGGCGTAAGACAGTCGTCGGAAGGGGCCATAACGCCACCATGGGACTCAGGAGAAACACTGAGTCCTGTGCTTGCCCACCTCCGCCTCTCTCCACCTCCACCTCTTGATTTCCTGTCCTCCCTGTGCAAAATGAGCTTTCCTGCCCCACCTACGTCTCCACATATGAGGAATCAATAACAATTTTAGGGAGAAAATACAGTTGTCATGGAAAAAAAATGAAGTGAATTCAGAGTTCATTAGGCAAGTTAATCAAATTGTCTAGCCATGCCTTGCTGCTTCCGGAAGCCATCTGGCCTGGCTGATCAATGCGATTCCAGGTGGGAAGTGTTTGGGAGTGAGGATAGCTGTGGCTTTTCTGGTCACAGCAGCCAGGTAACCAGATGGGAGGGCTTGGCATGTCCCTGAGGGGAATGCATTGTCCCATGCCTGGGCAGGGGCAGCTTTGGCTGGGACTGTCCATCGGTGCACACACCCTTTTTTCTTAAAGCTGCACATGCATAGAAAGAGTGTGGCTCACATCTGTAATCCCAGCACTCTGAGAGGCTGAGGCAGGCAGATCACCTGAGGTCAGGAGTTCAAGACCAGCCTGACCAACACAGAGAAATTCCGTCTCTTACTAAAAATACAAAAAATTAGCTGGGCATGGTGGCGCATGCCTGTAATCCCAGCTACTCAGGAGGCTGAGGGAGGAGAATCACTTGAACTTAGGGGACGGAGGTTGCAGTGAGCCGAGATGGTGCCATTGCACTCTAGCCTGGGCAACAAGAGGGAAACTCTGTCAAGAAAGAAAAGAAAGAAGGAAGGAAGGAAGGAAGGAAGGAAGGAAGGAAGGAAGGAAGGAAGGAAGGAAGGAAGGAGGGAGGGAGGGAGGGAGGGAGGGAGGGAGGGAGGGAGGGAAGG
>NW_022437099.1:978405-1011359 GCF_009761245.1 Sapajus apella | reverse complement strand
GGGAGGGAGGGAGGGAGGGAAGGAAGGAGGGAGGGAAGGAAGGAGAAAGAAAGAGGAACCAAGAAGCAGCCACTGTCTGAGCAAGGCCTGCTCTTCCACCAGTATTTCTAGGGCTCAGTATTTTGGGGGCTTATGCTCTGCACCTGCTGCTGTTCCAGGCAGTGGGTCATCCAGATGAGTCCCTTTGCATCCCAGGGCTCATATTCCAGCCAGGGAGAGACAAACAGCAAAGAAACAAGGACTTGCAGAATGACCACCTTCTCGAGTTGCAGGTGGAACCATAGGACCTGCCCAAACTGGGCCTGCTCTGTTGATAACAAAATGTCAAGTTTTATCTTGTAGTTAAAACAGCCAAAAGCTGTAAGTCATGTAGCCCAGGCATGAACGGTAGAAAAAGCTTTGAGGCCGGGTGTGGTGGCTCATGCCTGTAATCCCAGCACTTTCAGAGGCCAAGGCAGGAGGATTGCTTGAGTCTAGGAGTTCGAGCCAGCCTGGGCAACATAGTGAGATCCTCAAAAAAATTAAAAATTAGCTGCGCATAGTGGCACATGCCTCTAGGCCCCACTACTTGAGAGGCTGAGGTAGAAGGATTGCTTGAGCCCAGGAGGTTGAGGCTGCACTGAGCTGTGATTGCACCATTGCACTCCAGCCTGGACAACAGAGTGAGATACAGTCTCGAAACAAATGTGAACACTTTTCAAAAGAAGACATTTATGCAACCAACAAACATGAAAAAAAGGTCATCATCACGGTCACTAGACAAATGCAAATCAAAACACATTGAGATAACATCTCATGCCAGTTAGAATGGCGATCATTAAAAAATCAGAAGACACAGGGTGGGGAGCACTACACACTGGGGTCTGTTGGGGGGAAATAGGGGAGGGACAGCGAGGGGTGGGGAGTTGGGGAGAGATAGCATGGGGAGAAATGCCAGATATAGGTGAAGGGGAGGAAGGCAGCAAATCACACTGCCATGTGTGTACCTCTGCAACAATCTAGCATGTTCTTCACATGTACCTCAAAACCTAAAATGCAATAAAAAAAAATCAGGAGACAACAGATGCTGGAGACGATGTGGAGAAATAGGAATGCTTTTACACCATTGGTGGGAGTGTAAATTAGTTCAACCATTGTGGAAGACAGTGTGGCAATTCCTCAAGGATCTAGAAATAGAAACACCATTTGACCCAGCAATCCCATTACTGGGTATATACCCAAAGGATTATAGATCATTCTATTATGAAGACCCATGCACACGTACGCTTATTGTGGCACTGTTTACAATAGCAAAGACTTGGAACCAACCCAAATGCCCATCAGAGATAGACTGGATAAAGAAAATGTGGCAAATATCCACCATGGAATACTATGCAGCCATAAAAAAGGATGAGTTTATGTCCTTTGCAGGGACATGGATGAAGCTGGGAATAGAAAACCAAATACCATATGTTCTCACTCATGAGTGGGTGTTGAACAAGGAAAACACATGGACACAGAGAGGGGAACATCACATACCAGGGCCTGTAGGGGGTGGGGGCTGGGGAGGTATCGCAGGGGGCTGGGGGATAGGAGAGGGATAGCATTAGGATAAATATCTAATGTAGATGATGGAGGGTGATGGATGCAGCAAACCACCATGGCATATGTATACCTATGTAACAAACCTGCACATTCTACACATGTACCCCAGAACTTAAAGTATAATAATAACAATACATAGAATAAAAAAGAAAAAAATGAAAGAAAGAACAAAAGAAAACGCTTTGACTTCTAACAACACTGAGAATCGATAATTCCTCCCCTTGAAACCAAGAAGACTGGGACATGACCAAAAACCTAAATATTGAAACTCTTCCAGAAGCGAGGATCTGCTGGCCCAGAAGATCTGGTGGTAAAACCCACCTCAACATACCTTACTGTGAAGTGTCAAATTTGAAGCCCTCCCGTCAGACCCTGCCATGCCAACAATCCTAAATCCTTTCTCTTGCCCTCTGATCCCTTAGAACTTGCCCCAGACTCTAAATCAGAGACAGATCTGAGTCTGCATCTTGTCTCCTTGCTGTCTCGCAATAAAAGCCTTTCTTTTCTCTAAAGCTGTGGCCAAGGTATTGGCTTCTGTGCACACTGGAGAGCGAGCACATTTGCTCAGTGATACAGGGCTGCGGGCCCTCAGCCTCCAGCAACCCCCAGGCTTCCTGGAAGCCCAACCCCCTCATTTGTAGGGGTGAGTGAGATGGGTCTCAGTTTCTGTGGATGCTGGTGCTAAGTAAATCCAGAACTTACTCAGCTGGCATGGCAGAGGCCCGTGCTTTCTGGAGCATTTGACCCCAGAGTCAGCAGGCTCACCAGGAGATGGAGTGAGACCCTGTCTCAAAGAAAAAAAAAAAAAAAAAAAAAAAAAAGGCCCTTGCATGGTGGCTCATGCCTATAATCCCAGGAACTTGGGAGGCCGAAGTGGATGGATCACAAGGTCAGGAGATCAAGACCATCCTGGCTAACATGGTGAAACCCAGTCTCTACTAAAAATACAAAAAAATTAACCAGGCGTGGTGGCACATGCCTATAGTCCCAGCTACTGGGGAGGCTGAGGCAGGAGAATCCTTTGAACCCGGGAGGCAGAGGTTGCAGTGAGCTGAGATGGCGCCTCTGCACTCCAGCCTGGGTGACAAACTGAGACTCCATCTTAAAGAAAAAAATTAATTTAATTTAAAAAAGAAAGCCTCCTTACCAAATGTATAACGTAGATTTCATGATTCTTTTGTTGGCACTTTCAACAATGTTGTCAACACCATTCAAGCTGTCAGGGACTTTTCAGATTCCACAGCAGACATAGTGAGTGGTGCTGCCCAGCCTGTGTGCCCAGCTTCCTAACTTAAAAGACCCAGATTTCTGCCCCAGGACTCCCTCTTCCCCGTCTCTGAGGTGGGACCTGTTTGACTTTAATCTAACTCAATTCATTAAATTCTACCGGTCCAGCCATGGGGATGGTGACCTTTTCCAGCCAGGATGGCACAATGAGAAGTTCTATGAGGGCTTGGGGGAAGTGAAACCCCCGTGCAACGGCAGCCCTTTTATGTCCATGAGGGAAACCAGCCTTCAGTGAAGCTGACACTAGTGAGGTAACAGGGAGACACCAAACAAACCAGGGCCTTGGTGTTGTCCAACAGCTAAATTGAACCCGACTTTGGAGCCCACCCATTCAGGAATTTTCAGTTTTGTGAGCTAATAAAGATCCTTTTTATTTAAGGATGTTATGAGTGAGGTTTCCGTTCCTTACAGCTTAAAGAGCACTGACAGATACACTCCTTCACTTGAGCTTTTTCCACAGAGGAGGCACTTGAGATTCCCAGGGGGGAGTAACGTTCCTGAGGTCTCCCTGTTGGTCTGTGGCTCCCAGGCCAGTGCTGCCCCTGGGTCCAGCAGCCTATGAGGACAGCTCCAGGGACAAAAACACAAGTGTCTCCTAAGCCCCCTGCCAATGACACATCCCCTGAGCCTCTCACACACACAGGGACAAGTTCATGCCTTCTCACCCTCAAGATGGTGCCACTCTTGGCTTGACTCCTGGGTTTCTTGGGGAAGAGAAGGCTACCACTTGGTGATAAGTGTCACATGTTGCTCCCCAAGGCCCTGGCTACAGCCTGAACATTCCAGGTGGCCTGGGACACCAGAGTCTGAGAGGACATCTGTCATGGCCCCTTTCCACCCTGGCCCCAGACCCCTCCTCAGGTGGGGTGGCAGCTGGAGAGCCAAGATAAGGAACAGCAGACCACATGGGTGACTCATGGTCCTCCAGGAGACAGGTGCACCCTCACTCCAGAAGGGGAGAGGGAGGCAGGGGGACAAGGGTTAAAACACTAACTGCTGGGTGCTATGTTCACTATTTGGGTGATGGTTTCACTAGATGTTTGTAGAGACAGTTTAAGGGAGGGGTTATTTGCAGAGGTGAGGAATGGATGGGGAAACCACCGAGTGTGGGACAGTTCTCTGGGTGATCCTGGATGGTCTCAGATCTCCCCCTGACCTCTTTCCCACTCAGAATTCAGTGAAGACATCTGTGACAAGGAGGAGCCAGCTAGCACAGCCCAGCCTCTGAGCCAACCCCAGCCCCTAGAAACAGGTTGTCCTTCAAAGCTTTTGCCCAGTGAGTCCTCTTTCTCCAGGGCACAAAACCCTAGATGGGCTGATTTTCAGTGTACCACAACTTCAGTGCATTTGAGACTCCATCTGCCCCGAGAGCTTTCCTGAGCCTTGGAGTACAGACTCTCAATGAATCTCAGGCTTCTGTCATCCCTTGATGTCTATCTGCAAGGAATAAACCCACTTCATGTAACTTCTTGTATGTGGGTGGTCTATCTCACCAAACTCAGACAAACTGGTAAGCAGCGTGTGATGAACCTGCTTCCCACCCAGGGGTAGTGATCTACCCAGACATGAGCAGGAGTGGGAAGCTCTAGGCCTGAACAGGGAAGGACGGGGAAGGTGGTCAGCAGAGGCCGGGGAGTGTTTAGGGCAGCCCAGCCACAACCATAGCTTCTAGAACCACAGCAAAACAGACGGGGAGCAGGGCCACTGGCAATGGCGAAATCACACCTATAAACTTTATGAATCAATCAGGGAAGATGAGAGGGAGGCGAAATAAAAATTAACCAAGTTTGCATCACATTCAGCATTCATAATAAGGTCAGCCTACTCTCTGACCCACTTCCTTAGATTAGTTTCATGCCTAGTGTTCTAGAATCATGTAGATCTTGTAACAAGATTATTGTTCCCCTTGACTGCTCTGTAGACAACAACTTGAACCTTATGAAATACTAAGTTTTGCCTTTGAGATATTCCTTCAGTTCCTGCTTAAAGATAAAAAACTATTGGGGGTCCCAGGAACCCCACCAACACAAGCTGGCCTGAAATATCCCACTGATATCAGTTGGTCCAAAGGATCCTACGAGAAGCTGACTCACCAAAGAAGGTAATTTCCACATCCTGATGCCATCATCTCCCTCACCCCAACCAATCTACAACCCCAATTCTCCAGCCTCTCGCCCGCCATGACCCCCTTAGAAGCCCCAGCGCAGAACTTCTCAGGGAGATGGATTTGAGGGTCTCCTCCCATCCATCTCCTCACTTGGTGTCCTGCAATCATTAAACTCTTTCTCTGCTGCAAACCCTGTTGGAGGCTGTACTCCAACATAATGAGCCAGTCACTGCCTGGCAGGCATACACAGCTGGTGCTCCTATAATAATGGGGTGGGACTATCCCGGCCTCTCTCCTCCAGCCTTTGGATCTGCCAGTGCCTTCCAATGGAGCCTGAGTCTACTAGTTAGCTACTGTCATAATGGTGCTGGTCGCAAACAACCCCAGTATTTAGTGGCTTAAAACAACCATTTATTCTCGCACTCAGGCGTGCATGGGACATGGAGGTAGCTTGGCTTCACACAGCTCGTATCTCATATCTGGTTCTCTGGCCAGGCTGGGTGAATCCTCCTCACACCAGTGGCAGACCCAGTTGCAAAAGCACATTTCAAGCCTCTGATGCCTCATGCCCATTCATACCCCATGGGTCATAGCAAGCCACATGGCCACGCCCAAAGTCAGTGGGTGGTGCGGTCCCCTCCACCTGCTACCAGGCTGTGGCAAGGGTGCAAAATGTGAGTGATGTTTCTTCAGGATTTGAGGAGACCCTTAAATCCATCTCCCTGAGAAGTTCTGGGCTGGGGTTTCTAAGGGGATCACGGAGGGCGAGAGGCTGGAGAATTGGGGTTGTAGATTGGTTGGGGTGAGGGAGATGAAGGCATCAGGATGTGGAAACTGCATTCTTTGGTGAGTCAGCTTCTTGTAGGACCCTGTGGACCAACCGATGCCAGTGGGATCTTTCAGAATAGTTTGTGTCAGTGGGGTCCCTGAGACAGTGAAGTCGATAGTTCCATCAGTATGCAGGACCTGAAGGAATATCTCAAAGGCAAAACCTAAGGGGAGTGCAGAAGTGTGACCAGCAAGTCAGACTCCTCTATGGGGGTGCGGGGTGGAGCAGTCCACAGCCAGGCTCCAGAAGCCCAGGGAAGGTAGAGACTGTGGGGCGAGTAGGCAGGAAGTAAGGCAGATCCCGTGCCCACCGCCTCCCCATCTTACCTCCTGCCCAGGTGAGTCTTCACCATCTCCTCTCTGCCTCCAGCACACGCTGTCTATGTTAGGACTTGGCATTTGATGCTCTCAGACCCTTGGTCCGCGGCTGGGAAGGGTTAACTGGAGCAGTATGCTGAATCACAGTCAGAGAGAGACTTTTTCAAAGTCTTGATAAATAAATTACTGCTCATGTTTAATTCAAAGCCCCCGCTGCCTGCAGAGAACACAGGGAAGAGGCAATCTTTCAATTAAAACAGCTTTGAGGGGCTTCTCCCCACTCTCCTGGGATCTTCCGGCCTCCCTGCTCTGGCCTGCATGATCCCGCAGTGCTCCTGGGACAAGCTTAGGATAAAATGCAGACTCCTGATCCTAAGTGACGTCCCAGCCTCAGCCCCTGGCCATACTCTTTCCTCATCTCCCCGTCCAAAAATCCCTCTACTGGGCCACATTTCTACATCTCTATCAGAATCCAGTGGCTTTTTTTTTTTTTTAATGGCTCATCATCATTATGATACTTCTGTAGGTTTCACTTGTTTCTTTTTCTTTTTTTTTTTTTTTTTCATTAGAGACAGGGTCTTGTTCTCTTGCCCAGGCTGCAGTGCAGTGGTGCAATCTCAGCTCACTGCATGCTCAAACTCCTGAGCTCCAGCAATCCTCCTGCCTCGGCCTTCCAAGTAGCTGGGACTACAGGCACCTGCCATCACACCCAGCTAATTTTTTTTTTTTTTTTTTTGGTAGAGATGGGGTCTTGCTATGTTGCTCAGGCTGGTCTCAAACTCCTGACCTTAAGCAATCCTACCTTGGACTCCCAGAGTGTTGGGATTACAGATATGAACCACGGCATCTGACCTTCGCTTGTTTCTTTATTGTGTATCTTCCCTCACTAGCAAATATCCTCCTTGTGAGCAGAAACTGGGCTCATCCTATTCCCTGCTGTATCCATGGCACCCAGAACAGCGCTCAGTGCATAGTAGGTGCCCAGTAAGTATTTGTGGGTTGGGGTGGGAGGGCAAGAACGTCTCCCTCAGAAGCCTTTTTTTTTTTTTTGTCCAGCCTAAATACTACCCCCAATTCCTTCATTTTCCCTCCTAGATCAGTAGGCTGAGCTCCAGGTTGGTGCCATGCAGCTCTGAGCTTGGAGTTTCTGCAGAAACAGCAAGAGGGCCAGAGAAATATGATGACACATGTTTGCAAGGGTCTGTAGCAGACAGTCCTGCACCAAGGGCTTTATATAGATGGATGGACCATCTTGCATGATCCTCACCAGACCTATTTTATTTATTTATTTTATTCATTGAGACAGAGTCTTACTCTGTCACCCAGGCTGGAGTGCAGTGGTATATGACATAGCTCACTGCAACCTCTGCCTCCTGGGTTCAAGCAATTCTCCTTCCCCACCCTCCTGAGTAATTGGGATTACAGGCAAGCACCACCATACTCAGCTGATTTTTGTATTTTTAGTAGAGATGGGGTTTTGCCTTGTTGACCAGGGTGGTCTTGAACTCCTGATCTCAGGTGATCCACCCACCTCGGCCTCCCAAAATGCTGGGATTACAGGCATGAGCTACGATGCCTGGCCAAGAGCCCATTTTAAAGATGGACAAACAGAAGCATGGTGAGATAAAGTCATTTTTCCCTGGGCAGCGCCCTCTAAAGAGTGAGGGAGGCAGCATTTGAACCCAGGCCCCAGTGCTTTTGAAGCAAGCAGCCTGAGTCACTCTTCCAGAAGGTGAGAGCTTTTTATAACCTCAGGGTGTTGTGAAGTGGGAATGATACGCACCTTAGCCGTCTGGCTTCAAAAAACCCAAGTGGCAAAAATCAGGCCCAGTGATAAAAGAAAGATCAACTCTTCTCCTTGTGAACTGAGATCCAAATAAGTTCTCAATCACTATTTTGGACTCAAAACCTGTTCTTCGGTTTTTGCCCAGAAAGACCCTGCTCCCAGTGCCGCATTCATCCCGAGAGCAGGTCTCTGTGCCAGCATTCAGCATCCTTTACATGACGTAGTCCTTTAAGCGATATCATGCAGTAGATATTTTTAATCTCTATCTTCCCTGTAAGAATTCAGGGTCCAGGCCAGGCGCGGTGGTTCACACCTGTAATCCCAGAACTTTGAGAGACCGAGGCAGGCGGATCACAAGGTCAAGAGATCCAGACCATCCTGGCCAATATGGTGAAACCCTGTCTCTACTAAAAGTTCAAAAATTAGCTGGCCGTGGTGGCGCACACCTGTAATCCCAGCTACTCGGGAGGCTGAGGCAAGAGAATCGCTTGAAACTGGGAGGCAGAGGTTGCAGTGAGCTGAGATCAAGCCACTGCACTACAGCCTGGTGACAGAGCAAGACTCTGTCTCAAAAAAAAAAAAAAAAAAAGAATTGAGGGCCCAAAAAATTCAGTAACCCATGGCCAGGCATGGTGGCTCACACCTGTAATCCCAGCACTTTGGAAAGCCAAAACAGGCGGACCACCTGAGGTCAGGAGTTTGAGACCAGCCTGGCTAACATGGCGAAACCTTGTCTGTACTAAAAATGCAAAAATTAGCCAGGTGTGGTCATGGGCGCCTGTAATCCCAGCTACTCAGAAGGCTGAGGCAGGAGAATTATTTGAACCTGGGAGGCAGAGGTCCCAGTGAGCAGAGATGGCAACAGAGTGAGACCTTGTCTCAATTAAAAGAAAAAAAGTTTAGTAACCCAGTGACCCTGCTAGGGAATATTGGAGGCAGGAACAACCTCTGACCTCAGAATCATGCCCTTTCTACTATAATTCCACAGTGACCATATCAGTTATAATTATCATCACTAACATTTAATGAGCACTTACTATGTGCCTGGCAGTGTGCTTAGCACTTACAGATATTAACTAGTTTGATCCTAAGTACAACCCTAGGAGGCAAATACTCTTTATTACCATTTAAAGATGAGGAACTTAAGGTCCAGATGAGTAATGAACTGTTTAAAAATGTAGATTTTATTATTATTCAAGTATAGTGAGGCCAACTGATCAGGAATAAATTGCCATTGAATAAATAGTTTGTTACAGCTCCCAAGAGGAAGGAGGCCTGCCATGCCACACGGGGCCACGTGGGGAAGCACTAGGGTTGGGCAAGAGGCAGAAGGATGCGGATAAGCATGAACAAGAGCCTTTACTTTGTTTTATTTTATTTTGAGATAAGGTCTTGCTCTGTTGCCCAGGCTGGAGTGCAGTGGTGTGATCACAGCTCACTGCAGCTTTGAACTCCTGGACTCAAGTGATCCTCCTGCCTCAGCCCCCCAAGTAGTTGGGACTACAGTCATGCACCAGCATGCCTGGCTAACTTTTTTACATTATTTGTAGAGATGGGGCCTACATTGTCCAGGCTGGTCTTGAACTTCTGGGCTTAAGTGATCCTCCTGCCTCAGCCTCCCAAAGTGCTGGGATTATAGGTGTGAGCCACTGTACCCAGCCTGTTGAGCAAAAGCCTTTATTGTGGCTTCCTTCGGAGGGAAGAGGCAAGGCAGAATAAGAAGGCTTAGGATTGGTTATTCTGAAAATGTCAGTGGGCTCTGGAGGCTAGGGACTACCTGTTGATTTCTGGTGCCTGGCCTTGGAATGATTAGGGCAGGAGAATGGTGGCCCATAGTGTGAGAGTCCCACAGCGGAGGTGGTGAGGCGTGTTCTCTGGAATGATTGGTTTGCCTGTGAAGGGCACACTCAGAGGCCAGTCCTTTACTATCCCTCGGAATTGAGGAACCGTGGAAAGGGTGGTCTATCCAGGGTCAGCAAGGCCTCCAGATGTCAAAGCATCCACAACACATGATTGGCACAGGAGTTCATGCCATATCACTTGGAACTTGAAACCTGGATGAGCTCATCTCGGAGCCCTCTCCCTGAGCCACTACAGGATGAGATTTCCTCTCTGCAGCAAAATACTTGCTAATACAACATGAGAAGAACTTAGTGGGGAAGTCACTGAGAATATCAACACACAAACAGGGGACCGGCTGCAGCAGCTCAAGCCGGTAATCCCAGTGCTTTGGGAAGCAGAGGTGGGAAGATTGCTTGAGGCCAGGAGTTCAAGACCAGCTGGGGCAACATAGCGAGGATCTCATTGACCTCATCTCTACAAAAACAATTAAAAATTAGTCATGCATGGTGCTGTGCCCCTGTGGTCCCAGCTACTTAGGAAGCTGAGCTAGGAGGATTACTTGAGCCCAGGGTTTGGAAGCTGCAGCGAGCTCTGATTGTGCCACTGCACTCCAGCCAGAGCAACAGAACAAAACCCTGTCTCTTAAAAAAAAAAAAAAAAAATGAGGCCAGGCACAGTGGCTCATGCCTGTAATCCCAGCACTTTGGGAGCCTGAAGTGGGCAGATCACCTACAGTCAGGAGTTCGAGACCAGCCTGGCCAACATAGCAAAACCACATCTGTACTAAAAAAATACAAAAATTAGCTGGGTGTGGTGGTGTGCACCTGTAATCTCAGCTACTCTGGAGGCTAAGCCAGGAGAATTGCATGAACTAAGGAGGTGGGGTTTGCAGTGAGCTGAGATCGTGCCATTGCACTCCAGCCTGGGCGATAGAGCGAGACTCCATCTCATATATATATATATTTATATATGTATATATAGATATATATATGTTTATACACACACACACACACACACACACACACACACACACACATATAGTGGAAAGTAGAAAAGTTCCTTTTTAAAGTTTCCTTTCTTGTTAAAGAATAAGTGTGCTAATAACTCTTTGTTAAGCCCTATCCTATGTAGCTGTTAAACCTGCCATGCTTACAGGCACGTAGTACATTCTATGTCCTTGTACTTTAACCAAGATATCTGTGCTGGAAGTGATCACAGGCATGTCCCAGCTCTCCATTGCTTTTACCTGTTTAGAAAAGTTTTAGTTGTTGGCCAATCAGATTTTAGTTTAGATTATGAGGTCTGACTCCAGCCAATGGAGATCAGATGCAGCAGTAAGGACGACCCCAAATGCGTAAGGGATAAATTTGTGTGTTTTCCTTTGTTCGTTTTACTCTTGTGTCAAGATGGCTTGCAAGAGTACCCTTCCTGCAGTCCAGGAAGTAAAAATTGCATTGCTGAAAGATCCTTTGTCACGGTGCTAATTTTTCTTTGCAGCACCAAGCATCTATTTCCAACATATATATATATTTTTTCATATATACGTATTTTCATATATATATCTGAACAAAGATGAGGCTGGGATACAGGCTGCAGGTGGGACCAGAATGGAAGCCAGAAGGGTAGTTTGCAGCTTTCTCCAGCCAGATGAAGTGTTCCTGAGAGGGCTGTCATGAGCTGGTACCGGTGTTGATTACACTGTTATTACACCGTTATTTCAATTTGGGAGAAAACCTGCAATGCTTGACGGAAACTTGAACTCCCCCATCAAAAAGAGCCCAGATTGGATGAAACGGTCCCTGCCGCATGTCTGAGCCACATTTCAATTGTGTTCTGAAGTGGAGTGGGCAGGAGTGATGTGGGACGGGCAGCTGGACGGGGAAGCACGGCCAGGACAAACAGCAACATCTGCTGGAAACTCCTGGGAGAAAAGCTCGCCTTTTGTTGCATATTAAGTCATTAAAACAGCAAGAAAAGGAAGGAGGACTTTAATTTCCCACCATATGTGGACAATATTTTAATGCCGAGGTAACTGAGGAGACGAGTCCTGCCCGTGGCTGACAGGCCTGGGAGGAGGGCCAGGCATGGAGGGTTTGCCATGCACCCGAGCCAAGGTTTTCCCTGCAGGGAGGATTTCAGGAGTCTGAGCTGGGTCTGCTCAACTCTGTTCTCCTGGTTTTCCTTTGCCTCCCCAGAACTCTCACCTGGACACCTGGTGATGCCACTGGGGTTTTGGACTCACGCCTACATTATTGCCTGAGAGCCCTTCGAGGCTGTGGTCATTTCTCTGAACCTGACACTAAGCCTCTGGGCTACCGAGGTAGGAATTCCCCAGCTGTCCAGCCTGGTGTCAGGCTGCCTGGACGCTGCCCTATATCTGCCTGGAACCCCATGAGATGTCTGCTGAAGGAGAGTAGGCTGGATCTGAAAGTCCACTCCAGCCTCCACAACGGCCCATGTGACTTTGGTTGAGAGACTTGGCATCTCTAGGCCTTGGTGTCTGTATCTGTAGAATGGAGGCAGTGGAGTGTGCTACCGTGTGTCATGAGATTGAAAGAAATCCACCTGCATGTGCTGGGTGCTTCCACAGCTGGGTAGCATGCATGCTGCTGTGCCCCTGTGGGTCCCAGCTACTCGGGAAGCTGAGGCGGGAGGATCACTTGAGCCCAGGAGTTGGAAGCTGCAGTGAGCTATGATTGCACCAGTGTACTCCAGCCTGAGCAACACAGCAAGACCCTGTTTCTTAAATATATATATATATATATATGAACAGAGATGAGGCCAGGATACAGGCTGGTATAGTCTCTCTGATTAGTAATCAGTGACAACCTTTCTTCCCTTCTTCCAGTGCTCATCTGGAGATCATGGTTGGGAAGAGGAGGTGGCAGCATCTCCTGAGCTGGCTCATGAAGGGGAGTTTCACCTTGTTGTGTGGCCTCCTGTTACAGGGCCTTTTGCCAAGGCTGCTCCTGGAGTCTGCCAATAGCATCATGAAGCCTCTGCCCTCCTCGCAGTGACGATACTACAAAGCGAGAAGGAGCAGCTGCCTCGGCTGTTTCTTGGTGAAGAGGGTAGATTGCACAACATGTCTTTGCCTCAATTGTCTGCCTTTCCCTAGCTCCTTGGCCCAGGCGACACAGCCCTGTTGCTCCATCTTCCAGGAATAGGGATTCCACCTTTGCCCTGAGCTAGACACCAGAATCGGCACATTGGGTCCGGACACCCACAAGAGCCTCCCTGGGCAATGCCCTTCACTGGCCAGGCTTGCCCTTGGCAGTGGCTGTTGGTGTCTTGGGCATTAGCCCTTACTGTAGCTGCCACCTTTTGTGTGCCTGGGAGGGCCCTACTGAGAAGCTTCTTATTATTGTTATTCTCTAGAGACAGTACCTCACTCTGTCACCCAGGCTGGAGTGCAGTGGAGCAATCATAGCTCGCTGTAGCCTTGACTTTCTGGGCTCAAGTGATCCTCCTACCTTAGCCTCCCCAGTAGCTAGGACTGCAGGCACATGGCACCATCCCAACTAATTTTTGAATTATTGTTATTATTTTGAGATGGCATCTTGCTCTGCTGCTCAGGTTGGAGTGCAGTGGTGTGATCTTTGTTCACTGCAACTGCTGCCTCCTGGGTTCAAGTGATTCTCCTGCCTCAGCTTCCCCAATAGCTGGGATTATAGGTGTGTGACACCACACCCGGCTAATTTTTGTATTTTTAGTAGAGAAGGGGTTTCACTATGTTGGTCAGGCTGGTTTTGAACTCCTGACCTCGTGATCCACCCACTTCGGCCTCCCAAAGTTCTGGGATTACAGGCGTGAGCCACCGTGCCCAGCCCGAATTATTTTTTGTAGAGACTGGACTCACTATGTTACCTAGGCTGGTCTCAAACTCCTGGCCTCAAGCAATTCTCCCACCTCAGCCTTTCAAAGTGCTGGGATTACCAGACGTGAATCTTGGGAGGCTTAGAACCAACATCTCCCTTTCAATATGTCCTCAACCTGCTCTCTTGGGAAAAGAAGGACATCTTGTCCCACCTTTACCCTAAGCAAAAGGCTTAGAGCAAAGTTTCAGTCTCAATTGTAACAGCCACCCAGTCGTGACTGTGGATCTTTATTATGAGTTTTTTTTTTTTTTTTTTTTTTTTTTTTTTTTTTTTTTTTGGGATGGAGTTTCACTCTTGTTACCCAGGCTGGAGTGCAATGGCGCGATCTCGGCTCACGGCAACCTCCGCCTCCTGGGTTCAGGCAATTCTCCTGCCTCAACCTCCTGAGTAGCTGGGATTACAGGCACACGCCACCATGCCCAGCTAATTTTTTGTATTTTTAGTAGAGACGGGGTTTCACCGTGTTGACCAGGATGGTCTCGATCTCTTGACCTCGTGATCCACCCGCCTCGGCCTCCCAAAGTGCTGGGATTACAGGCTTGAGCCACCGTGCCCGGCCTTATTATGAGTTTATTAAGTAGTTGAGCTGAAAGAGTATATTAGTCAGGTTAAGCTATGCTCTGCTGCAGTAACAAACAATGCCCAAATCTCATCACTTTCACCTAGTTGATGACTATTTCTTGTTCATGCAAATTCTGTTGCTGGTCTGGGTGATGCTTTGGGAATCTCCTCTATGTGCTTTCCCAACAGTCCACAAATCTGTGCCTGAGTCAAGTGAAGAAGAAGGCACACTGATCCCTGGATCCAGACAGAGAAGATGGTGGGGATGGTGGGGAGTAGTCCTGATGCCTCCCAGAGCTGACAATCATAATAAGAGTCACAGCACACTCATGGTGGCTGCTGACATCCTGGTGTTGTACTGAGCATGGCACATGATAATCATTCAACTCTTATAGCAATCTTATAAGGCAGGCATTCTTTTCACACCCATTTTATAGAAGAGGAAACTGAGACTCAGAAAAATGAACTGATTTGTCTGTACAACCATCCCTCCAGTGCTACCTCCAGGAGAGCCTCATTGATGGGGACAGATGGAACAGCCCCCAAGCCTCTTGGCCAGGTGTGGTGGCAAACTCCTGTAATTCCAGCTACTAGAGAGGCTGAGTAATGCACTTGATTTTCCTGATGTCTGTTGGGCCCAGGTAGACCAGAGAGTATGGTACTGCCTCAGTTTCCCCAAAGTGGCAGAGGGACAGGGATGAAGGCAGTCAACCAGCACACAGACTAAAATCAGGACAAGATTTATGGGTTGACTGTGCTTGAAGCAGGAGCCCCCAGTTCTTCTGTGGGAAGTAGCTACTCACAGAGGATCTCAAAGTCTTTGAAACAGAAGTGACAATTTTGGCCCAATGAGGAAGTGCTCACTGCCACCCCTGAAACTCCCTGGACACTCCAGTGGTGTTTGTGGGTACAAATCCTTGGTTTTTGACAAATCACAGTTCATTCTAGTGCTGTTTGCCAGGGCCCAGCCCAAAGCGCCCTGATCAATGGGCAGCTCCCAAACTGGGCAACACCGTGGACTCTGGAGGTCAGGGCTCACTTACGATGGCTGCGTTAGTCCATTTGCCTTGCTATAAAGAGATACCCGAGGCTGGGTAATTTATAAAGAAAAGAGATTTATTTTGGCTTATGGTTCTGCAAGCTGCACAAGAAGCATGGTGCCACCATCTGTTTCTTGTAAGGATACTCAGGAAGCTTCCAGCCATGGCAGAAGGCAAAGGGGGTGCAGACATGTCACATAGCAAGAGAGGGAGCAAGAGAGAGAGAAAGAAGGTGCTAGTCTCCTTTTCGTTGAGACAGAGTCTTGCTCTGTCACCCGGGCTGGAGTGCAGTGGCACGATCTCAGCTCTCTGCAATCTCTGCCTCCCAGGTTCAAGCGATTCTCCTCCCTCAGCCTCCTGAGTGGCTGGAATTACAGGAGCCTGACACCATACTTGGCTAATTTTTGTATTTTTAGTAGAGATGGTGTTTGGCCATGTTGGCCAGGCTGGTAACAAACTCCTGACCTCAAGAGATCTGCCTGCCTTGGCCTCCTAAAGTGCTGGGGTTACAGGTGTGAGCCACTAGGCCCAGCCCCAGGCTCCTTTTAACAATCAGAGCTCCATGGTAACTAACACACAAGAACACACTCATTACCGCAAGGACAGCACCAAGCCATTCATGAGGGATTGACCCTAAGGACCCAGACACCTCCCACAAGACCCTGTCTCCAACATTAGGAATCACAGTTTGACATGAGATTTGGAGGGGATACGTATCCAAACTATATCAATGGTGCTTGCCTGTGAGAAACAAAAAGCCAATGAATGATATATTAAATAAGTTTATTTGCCTCATGCAATAATGATCGTGGGGAAGACAATCCACTGATGTCATCAAAAACCAGATTACTCCTACCTCCTTGCTCTGCCATCCTTGGCACATGGATTTGGCTGCCTCATGGCCACAGAATGGATGCTGTGCCTCCAGGTCTAATATCTGTATTCCAGGCAGAATAAAGGTAGAAATCTGATTGGCTGAATCTGTTCCAAAGCCTCTGCCTTTTTGGCTTACATCTTCATGGCCCAGACGGGTCGGTTGGCCATGTCTAGCTGCAAGGAAATCTGGCAAGATAAGGTTTCCATCTTGTCTAGAAGAGGAAGGTAAGGAAAAAGGGGATGGAAATGTCATTAGGCATCCAATCCTTGCTGTCTGCCAGAGAGAGGCAGATTTGGCAACACCACTTAGAATGTGACCTTGCACAAATTATTTATTGGAACTTCAGTTTATGCAGTTGGAAAATGAGGGCAAAAAGAGTATCTCCCCCCAGGGTTGCAGTGCGTAGAATACAGTAAGTGTTTAGTAAATGGTAAATCTCATTGTAATTATTATGCTAGGGAAACAATATTTACATAAAAAGGCCGGCACAGCCCCAGTTAATGTCATTCTGGAAAATTACTGAACTACCCCAAATTATACAGAAATATATTCCAAAATATATTTTACCATCCCTGCAGAGGTAGCTTAGAGTTTTGCTTGCAGAGTCCTCAGGCTGAGGAAGGTGGAAATTGTGCATGTGTTCTCTTCAGAGCCCATGGGGAAATAAACTGAGAAGGAGGGAGTTCGACCAGGAAGCTCACAGGACCACAGCCAGGAGCCCGCTCTGCTCATGTGAGGTGACTCTGCCAGGACCAGTGAGGATGGGGACTTTCCAGGACTGGAATGATTCAGATTTCCACCTGCTGCCCTCTCCTGGGTGGAGGGAGGACCCTCTCCCCACCCCACCCACTTGCTGTGATGCATTGTTTTGGTTGTTAGGCAAACGGAAGGAGGGAAGGTGGAGGCTGGGAGTGCTGGCTCCGCCGTGAATATGCAGATGTTGAGAGCTGGGACCAGCACTTGAGCTGGCTTCACCTTGGAGCTGGAGGCTGCGGCAGGGGTTGCCCCAGCTCCTGGTGTCCCATAGGGGTGAAAACTGGAAAGGTCAAGTCAACAGACTTCTGCAGAGATGAGGTTCCAGCCCCTGTTTATTCAGCCCGGGTGCCCCTGAGAGCCGCTGAGGGTCATGGTCCATAAGCAGGAGAGTGGATAAGACCCCCATGGAGCCCCCACGACTGTTCTGTTTGCAGCTGGTCTCCAAGGAGTCCTATCAGTCCCAGGCTTTGGGGAAGTCACGTGGGCATGTTCCCAGGCCCTGCGCAGGCAGCAAATCAGCCCTTGGGTCCTGAGTGGGTCATTTGAGCTGGTGCAATGTCTGAGGAAGAACAGGTGTCCCAGAAATAGGTGGGAGATGCCAGGTGCCACTCCACATGCTACAGGTGGATTCTATGGAGCTGGCCTGGCCGGGCTTGGCTGGTGTTAATCTGCTTAGTGTCAAGAGTGTCCATCTGTTCTGTGACTTCCTGAGGCTGCCTGCCTCCTTCCCAGTACTCCGGCAGCAGAAACGCCTAGGAGAGACTCAGCAAGACATCCTGCCTGGTGCCATTCATGCATATTGAGCACACATAATGCACTTACTGCATGCACTGCCCTGGGCCAGACCAGTGTTAGAGACAGCCCTGGTCAAGTGCTGAATGCAGCTCTTGATTTTGCTTTGAAATCTGCTGATTTCTCCCTTCTAGGATGATTTATTTTTTTTTCAGATGACTCAGAGTTCATCAATCGGGAGAGACACAGAGGAAAAATTAAATTTGGAGTATCAGTGTCCTAGATGGTCTATCTAAGTAGACCCCAAGCAGCTGACCCTCTTGGGAAATCACTAAGGGGGTTGGATTTGGGGAAGAAATTGGAGGACTGCTGTTTGGCACACAGGTGTCCTCTTCTGAGGCCTCTGGGCTAAGCTTGGCCTGGGGGCAACTGTCCATCAGCTCATCCCTCCTCCTATCAGCTCCCTGACTTGACTCACTGATTTGAGCTTCTCATTAACTTCCAAGATCATTCCTGCCTTGGGGCCTTCGCACCTGCCGTCTCTTTGGGCTTCTAGAAATGCCCTTCCCCCAACTCTGTGGCCAGAGCCCTTCCTTTCTCATTCCGCAGAGGTCACCTCAACGCAGAGTGGTCACCCAGTCACTCTTCATCCTCTGTGCCTTTCTCATAGTTTTATTCTTTTTTAAAATTTAATTTTAGAGACAGGGTCTCAC
The DNA here is from genome assembly GCF_009761245.1 of Sapajus apella. NCBI lineage: Eukaryota > Metazoa > Chordata > Mammalia > Primates > Cebidae > Sapajus > Sapajus apella. Next base: position 993,050 of record NW_022437099.1, on the reverse strand, counting down.
TCTGTGGCCCAGAGTGGAGCACCGTGGTGCCATCATAGCTCACTGCAGCCTCCAACTCCAAACTCCTGGGCTCAAGCAGTCCTCCTGGCTCAGCCTCCCAAGTAGCTGGGACTACAGGCATAGCCCCCACACTTGGCTAATATATGTATTTTTTTTGTAAAGAGGAGGGTCTTGCTATGTTGCCCAGGCTGGCCTCGAACTCCTAGCCTCAAGTGATCCTCCTGTCTTAGTCTCCCAAATTGCTGGGATTACAGGCATGAGCCACTGTGCCTGGCCCCGTGGTATTTTTTCTTTCTTTTTCTTTTGAATTCTTTAAAATTTTATTTTACTTTAAGTAAAATACATGTGCAGAAAATGCAGGGTTTTTACGTAGGTATACATGTGCCATGGTGGTTTGCTGCACCCATCAACTCGTCATCTAGATTTTAAGCCTTGCATGCATTAGGTATTGGTCCTAATGCTCTCCCTCCTCTTACCCCCCATCCCCCGACAGGCTCTGGTGTGTGATGTTCCCCCCCGCGTGTCCATGTGTTCTCATTGTTCAACTCCCACTTATAAGTGAGAACATACGGTGTGTGGTTTTCTGTTCCTGCGTTAGTTTGCTGAGAATGATGGCTTCCAGCTTCATCCATGTCCCTGCAAAGGACATGATCTCATTCCTTCTTATGGCTGCACGTTTTATTCCTTAACAGCCCTTATTTTGTCATGGTCTCATAATATCCTTCTCCTCCCACTAGGGGACAAGCCCTGTGGCCCCAGTACCTAGAAAAGAGCATGGTGCACTGGCCAAGCGTGGTGACTCACACCTGTAATCACAGCACTTTGGGAGGCTGAGGCAGGCAGATCACCTGAGGTCAGGAGTTCAAGACCAGCTTGGCCAACATGGTGAAACCCCATCTCTACTAAAAATACAAAAATTAGCCGGGTATGGTGCTGGGTGCTCATAATCCCAGCTACTCAGGAGGCTGAGGCAGGAGAACTGCCTGAACCTAGGAGGCAGAGGTTGCAGTGAGCCAAAATTGTGCCATTGCACTCCAGCCTGGGAGACAAGAGTGTGACTTTGTCTCAAAATAAATTAATAAATTAATTAAATTTTAAAAAGAAAAGAGCATGGTTCATAGTAGGTCCTCAGTAAATATTATTAAGGTGAATGAAAGGGCCCCATTTTACACATGAGACAACTGAGGCCCAGAGAGACTTACTAAAGCCCATGTCATGGGTCAGTGTCAGGATTCGAACCCTGGTCTTCTGTGCTCTTTCTTTCTAGCCCTGCCCTCCCTCTCAAATGCTCCAGATCTCTTCTTATCTCAGCCTGGTGATTCCAGCTCTGTACTTACAGCTACTTGACCTTGTCCACAAACCAGCTACCTCCCCGTGTCTCAGTTTCCCCTTCTGTAAACTGGAGGTGACAGTGATATTGCCTCAGAGTATATGTAAATGGTCAATGAGATCATACACATGGGTCCTTGGAGCCAAGCCTGGCACCGCAATTAAATGTCACTGTCATTGTCAGGAAACCCCATCCTCCCAGCCCCCTGGGCCACACAGCCCAGCACACACAGCACATACTGCTGCTCCCTTCAGCCACAGCACCTGGTGCAGTTCTGAAATCAATCATTCAGTGAATCATGTCCCCCTGCCAGGAGTGCCTTTTTCCTCCTTCCCTTGGAAAACCCCTTTCACCCCTATCTGCAGCCACCTCCTCTGAGGAGACTTCCTGGATTCCTGGGCAGAGATGCCTGATCTCTTTGATGCAAGACAGGTTAGCCCCAAAGTGGGTCTTAGCCCAAGAGGGTCCTTTGCTTTGCCCAGGAAAGAATTCAATGGCAAGCCAGTGGTAGGGTAGAAGAAAACAGCTTTATTGGGGCTGCAGGGTTACAGCTCTGTGACAGCTCCCGTGAGCAGGGCTGCCCCATAGGCAGAGAGCAGCAGCTCAGGGCAGTTTTGCAGTCACTTTTTTTTTTTTCTTTTGAGATGGAATCTCACCCTGTTGCCCAGGCTGGAGTGAGATCTTCGCTCACTACAACCTCCACTTCACAGATTTCAAGCAATTCTCCTTTCTCCGCCCTCCAAGTAGCTGGGACTACAGTGCATGCCACCATGCCTGGCTAATTTTTGTATTTTTAGCAAAGACAGGGTTTCACCCTGTTGGCCAGGCTGGTCTTGAACTCCTGGCCTCAAGTAATTCGCCCTCTTTAGCCTCCCAAAATGCTGGGATTACAGTTGTGAGCCACCACACCAGGCCCATTTATACCTACTTTTAATGGCATGTAGATTAAGGGGCAGTTTGTGCAGAAATTTCTAGGGTTAGTAACTTTTGGGTCATTGGATCATTGCCATGGAAAGGGGCGGTAACTCCCGGGTGTTTCCACGTCAATGGTAAACGGACTTGGCACGCTGATGGGCGTGTCTTATGGGAACCCGTCCTCAATTTGTTCCAGTGTCCGAGTCCAGCCTCCGGAGTCACTGCTGCCTCCTGCCTCACCTTTGAGTCTCAGAGCTCTGCCAGGATAACCCGCAAGCAATACAGTGGAGAGGTCACATGAGAAACCCACTCGCAAGCCACGCGGAGACATTTTAGAAGCAAACTCTTGTCGCAGCCAAGCTCTCCGCCCATATTTTAACTGCAACCTCACAAGAGACCGTAAGCTGGAACTACCCAGCCATGTCACTCCCAAATTCCCAAACCACCGCAAGTGAGATCATTGCTGTTCATGGTTTCAAGCTGTGAAGGACTGGGGTGATTTTTTTTTTTTTTTTTAAGACGGATTTTCACTCCGTTGCCCAGGCTGGAGTGCAATGGCACCATCTCGGCTCACTGCAACCTCCACCTCCTGGGTTCAAGCGATTCTCCTGCCTCAGCCTCCCGAGTAGCTGAGATTACAGGTGCCCACCTCTACTCCCGGCTAGTTTTTGTATTTTTAGTAGAGACCAGGTTTCACCATGTTGACCAGGCTGGTCCTGAACTCCTGACCTCTGGTGATCCACCCACCGTGGTCTCCCAAAGTGCTGGAATTACAGGCATGAGCCACCATGCCCGGCCTGGGTTGGGGTGATTTTTTTATGCCGAGGTAGGTAACGAAGATGGAGAATGAATACCCCAGCGAGGTGGCGTTGCTATCTTTCAGTAACTGTAAGCTGGGCGTTGCACACTGGCCCCAGTTAGGATAACTCTCCAGTTGTCCAGGGTGGTAAATTTGCAGGAATATGCCCTCATTCCTGGCTGATTTCTATTTCTAATCTCACTTTCCACCTCATTCTTTCCATCTCCCAAATTCTCATTCTTGTCTCAAATCTTTTTTTTTTTTTTTGAGACAGAGTCTCCCTCTGTTTCCCAGGCTGAAGAAGTGCAGTAGCACAATCTCCACTCACTGCAGCCTCCGTTTCCCAGGTCCAAGCGATTTTTGTGTCTCAGCCTCCTGAGTAGCTGAGATTACAGGCGCCCGCCACCACACTTAGCTAATTTTTGTATTTTTAGTAGAGATGGGGTTTCACCATATTGGCCAGGCTGGTCTCGAACTCCTGACCTCAGGTGATCCACCCGCCTCAACCTCCCAAAGTGCTGGGATTACAGGCATGAGCCGCCGCACCTGGCCTCTTGTCTCCAATTCTTATCTCAGATTTGGTTTTTGGAGGCTCTAACCCAAGGGCCGGGCGGATGTCAGAGTCCCTACCACGTCCACTCACGTCCTTTTGCAGTGCCACTCCTTGCAGTTGCAAGGTCTGAGGCCTGGCTGTGGCTGTTGCACAGTGGACATCTGGGCCCAGCATGTCCAGCCCCAAGGAACCTGAGTCCAGGGTCCTGTTTACCTTATAGGTCTCACACGTCCCAGGAAACTTGCCTTCTCTTGGACCTACTGGGCAGAAACCCAGTACCCAGTAGCCTGGGTTTGCCCCCCAAACCCAGGCTGCAGCACCGTATTCATGGCCTGGGTACCCAAGGACATCCCAACCCCTTCCCTGCTCCCAGCCATCACCTCCTGCCTGCAGCTCCCCAGCAGGTCCCAGACTGGGACTCTGAATTACCTCCTAGGTTTCCCAAATCCACCTTCCCACCCTACTCCGTGGCTGGCACAAGGAAAGTCTCCCCACAGTGGATTAGTTTTCAAATGTGTGTAGCTGCTGTGATGAATAGCATTAAAATTCTCTTAAAAATGAGCCAAGGCTGGGCACTGTAGCTCATGCCTGTAATCCTAGCTCTTTGGGAGGCCAAGTTGGGAGGATCACTTGAACCCAGGAGTTCTAGACCAGCCTGGACAAGGCAGCAAGGCCCTATCTCTACAAAAAATAAAAGAAAAAATCGCCAGGTGTGGTGCAGTGCACCTGTGGTCCCAGCTACTCGGGAGGCTGAGGTGGGAGGATTGCTTGAGCCTGGGAAATGGAGGCTACAGTGAGCTATGATTGCACCACTGCACTCCAGCCTGGGTGACAGAGCAAGACAGTCTCAAAAAAAATGTGCGGAGTTCATTCATGGCTGCTCTCTGCTCTCTGTAATCTCTCTCTGTCACCCAGGCTGGAGTGCAGCAGCATGATCTCAGCTCACTGCAGCCTCCACATCCTGGGTTCAAGCGATTCTTCTGCCTCAGCCTCTCGAGTAGCTGGTACTGCAAGCGCCTCAGATGATCCACCTGCCTTGGCCTCCCAAAGTGCTGGCATTACAGGCATGAGCCACTGCGCCCGGCCATATGTTTCTAATATTACAAACTGGCTCTTGTACAGAATAAGACTGGGACCTCCACACTGAATAACTCTGGGACCCTTGGCCCCACACAGGCTGTTGACCCAGGGCAACGGTGATGTGTGTAGTGATGACTGTGAGCACTGCCAGGTCAGGAAGACTACTGGGCGGCAGGAGTGGGTATTCTAGTGCCAGACCCTCTAACATGCGACGCCTGTGCCTTCCAGAAGAGCTGAGACTGTAACTGTATATTTTGCTATCTGATCCGGGGACTGGTGCTTGTTCTGAAAATGAGGTCACCTTGGTGCTGTTCACATCAGCTATCACTGGTGTCCAGATTTCTCCCTGGGCCTGGGCTGTTGAGCTCCCTGCCTGTGATTTGGTGAACTGCTGGCATTGCAGAGGGAGGAGGGGGAGCAGGGCAGCAGATCTGCCATCTACAGTTGTGCAGGTTGCAGACATGAGGTCCTCGGGAAGCTCCGTGCACAGGACGGATTTCTTCAGAACATCCCTGCATTCCTGCTATTGTCATGCTTGTATACTTGCTCGCTGTCTCTGAGACAAAGTAGCTAACATAAGACACCAGGTTGGCCGGGTATGGTGGCTCACACCTGTAATCCCAGCATTTTGGGAGGCCGAGGCAGGCAGATCACCTGAGGTCAGGAGTTCGAGACTAGTCTAGCCAACATGGAGAAACCCCGTCTCTACTAAAAATACAAAAATTTGCCGGGCGTGGTGGCAGGCACCTGTAATCCCAGCTACCCAGGAGGCTGAGGAAAGAAAATTGATTGAACCTAGGAGGTGGATGTTGGAGTGAGCCAAGATTGTGCCATTGCACTCCAGCCTGGGCAACAAGAACGAAATTCTGTCTCAAGAAAGAAAAAAAAAGAAAAGATAAATGCTTGATTTTTTTTTTAATTTGACATGTCTATCTCCTCTACAGCCCTGAGCTCTTAAACACTGAGACTCATCACCCCTGCATCTAGTGCCTAGCTGAGGCCAAGTCATCAACATGATTGCTAGTACCATTGCATAAGCCACACATGTGGTCTGAATTCTCCAGGAACCACATTAAGCCCATTTATGCCGAGTGTTCCATTATTGGAACTCTAAGCATGTGGAAGTTATTTATATCCTCCCCTCAGTCATCGCCAAGGCCTGATTGCAAAAATTCAAAACATTGCAACCTCAGGCATTAAATGGGTTAAAACAGGAAAATGAAACAGATGAAGTACGTTTTAATAATACATTTCATTCTAACTCAATGAACCCAAAATGTTTGTCATCCTGACATATCATCAATATAAGAATTAAGAATGAAATATTATACATTTTGGTACTCAGTCTTAGAAATCTGGTGTGTATTTTACACTCACTGCATATCTCCATTCACACTCTAAATTTTCCTCAGAAATACTTGATCTGTATTTAGACTTTTTAAAAAATTTGCAGTTGAAAAAAAGCAGATTCAAATGTCTAAGTGGTTCCAAACATCTTGACGAATTTTCTGATGACTCCCTCTGGTATCCATTCTTAAAATTCAAATGAATTGGAAACAAATACAATTTATAAAAGAAACATTCAACTCCTCAGCCATGCTAGCCACTTAAAATTTTAAATGTGGCTGGGCGTGGTGGCTCACGCCTGTAATCCCAGAACCTTGGAAGGCCCAGGTGGACAGATCACCTGAGGTCGGGAGTTCAAGACCAGCTTGACCAACATGGAGAAAACCTGTCTCTACTAAAAATACAAAATTAGCCGGCCATGGTGGCGCATGCCTGTCATCCCAGCTACTCGGGAGGCTGAGGCAGGAGAATCACTTGAACCCATGAGGCGGAGGTTGCGGTGAGCCAAGATCGCACCATGGCACTCCAGCCTGGGCAACAAAATCAAAACTCCGTCTCAAAAAAAAAAAAAAAAAATTCCAAATGCTTTGTATTCACATGGGGCTGGTGATCGTTGTATTGCGCAACAGAGAGAACATTTTCAGAGCTCTAGAAAATTCTGCAGGGCAGAACAAAGCCAGGCCCTCGTGTCCTTTGGCCAAGGGTATGCCTTATCCTTTGGGGCACTTAGGCCTTTAGCTTATCCCTGAGGGGATTGTGGTCAATGCTCTCTCCATCTAGGTGACCCCAAAATACCCCCCAGCGAAACTAGTAATACTTTTAGAAAAGCAGACACAATTCTGTCAAACACATGAGTGAGAAAACTTAGAGCCCCACCAGCTCAGAATGAAAAGGTAGATTTTGGCTGTGCATGGTGACTCATACCTGTAATCCCAGCGCAATGGGAGGCCAAAGTGGGCAGACCACCTGAGGTCAGCAGTTCAAGACCAGCCTGGCCAACATGGGGAAACCCCATCTCTACTAAAAATACAAAACATTGCCAGGCACGGTGGCACATGCCTGTAATCCCAGCTACTTGGGAGGCTGAGGTGGGATCATCCATTGAACCCAGGAGGCAGAGGTTACAGTGCCACTGCACTCCAGCTTTGGCAACAAAGTGAGACTCTGTCTCAAAAAAAAAAAGAAAAGGTAGGTGTTATAATTTTCTCTACACCTTTGTTTTTCAGATGGAGACACAAAATCTAAAAAAAAAATTCAAGAAACTCTGGGAGACAGCGTTTCCAGAACACATGGAAAAATGAAGCCTGAAATTGGCACATCTTTAAGCACTTCCTGGATGGGGCCCATCTGGTCCCTTTCGGTCCCACTGGAGAGTGGCCAGTGAGGCTGTCAGATGTGTACATCGCTGTGAGTTCATTAACAGACCAGACCTTATGTCAGCTGAAGGCTGCTGGTTTAATTTATTTCCCGCTATTTCAGGGCCTTGGTCTGCTCATGTGATCTCCTGTCAACGCCCCCAAAATAAACAATCCGTCCCCAAAGTGACACATTTGCTGGTATTGTTCAGATTAAAATCCTTAAGCTATGTATTTAATTTGAATTTGGCGTGGCCATTATCAGCCTCAGATAATATCAGAATTAAAATAAAACTTGGAGGTCTTATGAGACAACCAGCAACTGTCTCTGACGCCAGGCTTCTCTCATGCTGGTCTTTCCTGCTCCTAACGGTGGGTGTGGAGGCCATCGTCAGTGATATTTTTATGGCTGAGGCTGGTCTCTGGCTGAGTCTGCCTAATTACGTGTTGGAGTACATGTCACACCTGCTTCCTGAGCTCGTAGAACAGAGGAATATGTTATGTAATATTTATGGTTCCTATAAAACTCACAGAATAATTTGCGACGCTTGGCACTGGGCTGTTGTCTCCAACAGAGGCTCCCCATCCTTGGTAGAAATGCCCCTTCTCCTCCACCTCTGGGTCAGACTCAGTCCAGAGGAGACGTGGCTGACCCTGCCCTAGGGTGGCCCTTCCCAGTTAGAGAAGTGATTGGTGCCTGGCTGGTGCCTGGCCTGGGAATTTGGGTTAGAGGTAAGACGAAAACCCCATTTAAAGAGGTTCAGGCTGGACGCAGTGGCTCATGCCTATAATTATAGCACTTTGGGAGGCTGAGGCAGAGGGATCACTGAGGTCAGCAGTTCAAAACCAGCCTGGCCAGCATTGTGAAACCCTGTCTCTACTAAAAATATAAAAATTAACTGGGAGTGGTGGTACGCACCTGTAGTCCCAGCTACTTGGGTGGCTGAGGCAGGAGACACACTTGAACCGTGTTAGCCTAACTGACTCCATCTTAGCCGTGAGCCTGACAAGCTCCATCTTAGCTTCTCCCTCCCTGTGATGGTCCCCTCAGGTGCATTACTGGATCACGCTGTACTCAGAGCCTTGAACTCCTGAGGTTTGGGTCACGCTGTTCTCAGTACCTGCAACTGATGTAACCACATCCTGCTTGCAAGCCCACCTGCTATTGTGAAAAACCCCTTCCTTGATGACTGATTGTATAGAAAGTCCCCCTTGCTACCCGCCTTGATGATCCTATGGAACTACACTTGATAACCAGCAGCTATGTGAACCTCCTGCCTCCTGGTTACCAGCTTCCTCCTACTAACTTACTTGTACTGCTTCTGTACAATTCCGCTTTGCCACCCCCTTTTCTAAGCAAGCTATAAAAAGGAATCAAGCCCCTTCCTCCGGGCCGAGAGAATTTTGATCATTAGCCGTTTCTCGGTCACCGGCAATAAAGGACTCCAGATTCAGTCTCAGCATGTGGTGCTTACCTACAACTCGCTCGGTTACAACAGAACCTGGGAGGCAGAAGTTGCAATGAGCTGAGGTCGTACCACTGGGTCCCTCCCGGGTTCCAGCCTAGGTGACAGAGAAAGACTCTGTCTCAAAAAAAAAAAAAAAAAAAGGTGCTCAGAAATGGGCCAGGTGTGCAAGTGTGGTGGCTCATGGCCTACAGCCTTAGTGCTTTGAGAGGCCAAGGTAGGAGCATCCCTTGAGACCAGGAGTTTGAGACCATCCTGAACAACATAGGGAGACCCCCATCTCTACAAAAGAAAAATGTTTTAATTAGTCGGGTGTGCTGGCATGCACCTGTAGTCCCAGCTGTTTGGAAGACTGAGATGGGGGAACACTTGAGCCCAGGATTTTGAGGTGACAGTGAGCTATGATCATGCCACTGCACTCCAGCCTGGGTGACAGAATGGGATGCTGTCTCTACTTAAAAAAATAAAGCTTGGATATGTTTTCATACACCACACATTCTTTCATTCTGCATCCTCACCACAGTCTGGTCTCAAGCTCATGGAACTGGGCGTGGAGGGGAAGAATAATGAAGACAGAGGCAGGAGAGGGGAAAAGAGGGGACCCCCAGAGCCCCAAAGTTCTGCTTATACTCCTCCATCTCTCCTTCCCTCTCTTCTTTTTTCTGTGTTCTCCGAACATTCACGTGAAAACCTAGTCCCCAGTGTGAAGGTATTTGAAGGTGGGGCCTTTGGGAGGGGATTGGGTCATGAGGGGTTATTGTCCTTATAAAATGGATCCCAAAGGGTACTCTTTCTCCGTCCTCCATGTGAGGAAACAGAGAATATGCCATCTATGAACCAGAAAGCAGGTCCTCGCCAGACTTTGAATGTGCCAGCACCTTGACCTTGGACTTCTCAGCCTCCAGAACTGTGAGCAATAAATTTCTTTTGTTGATAAGCCACCAGTCTAAGATGTCCCTTTAAAGGAGCCTGAATAGACTAAGACCCTTCCTTCCTTTCTTCCTTCCTTCCTTTCTTCTTTCCCTCCTTCCTTCCTTCCTCCCTCCCTCACTCCTTCTCTTCTTCCCTCCCTCCCTTCTTTCCTTCCTTCCTTCTTCCCTCCCTCCCTTCCTTCAAATAACATTGGATAAGCACCTAACTGCATATCAGACACTAAAAATACGCCAAATAACAGTAATAATAATAAAGCCAAGTCCCTGTCCTTGGAAAGTGTTTTGCCTGGAGGAAGAGAGAAACATTCCTTACAGAATCCACAACGTGTGAATTCACAGCCATACTAACTACCAGGGAAGAGCACACACTTCTCCTCTCGGTTTCTTTCTTTCGTGTTTAAATTTAATTAATTAATTAATTGTGAGATGAGGTCTTGCTCTGTCAGCCAGGCTGGAGTGCAGAAGCACAGTATAGCTCACTGCAGCCTCCAACTCCTGGGCTCAAGTGCTCCTCCTGCCTCAGCCTCTGGAGTAGCTGGGACCACAGGTGCACACCAGCATGCCCAGGTAATTTTTATTTTATTTTATTATTTATTTTGAGATGGAGTCTCACTGTGTTACCCAGGTTGGAGTGTGGTGCCATGATCTTGGCTCACTGCAATTTCTACCTCCCAGATTCAAGTGATTCTCCTGCCTCAACCTCCCAAGTAGCTGGGAGCATAGGTGCCTGCCACCACATCCAGCGAATTTTTTGTATTTTTAGTAGAGATGGGGTTTCACCTTGTTGATCAGGCTCATCTTGAACTCTTGACCTCAAATGATCCACCCACCTCAGCCTCCCAAGGTGCTGGGATTACAGGTGTGAGCCATCCTGCCTGGTGGTAATTTTAAAAATTTTGTAGAGATGAGGTCTCACTGTGTTGCCTGGACTAGTTTCAAACTCCTGGCCTCAAGCAATTCTCCCACCTCAGCCTCCCAAAGCAGTGAGGTTACAGGCATGAGCCACTGTGCCCAGCCTATCATCTCTGTTCCTTAACATCTCCAAAGCCCAGGAAATTTTGATATTCTCTGGCCTAATGCCCACATGTCTACAGAGTAGACTTGGATTTCTGGCAATTTGGCACTGTGGTAAATAGTCACATCATTCACCATTTGGCTATCTGTAAATAGTCACATCATTCATTCATTCATTTGTTCATTCCCTCAAATAACAGGCAGACCCTATGCTGGGTACTAGGGGTACAAATCTGTGAACAGGAGACTCTAGCCCAGAGAGAAGACGGCGATGATGGGAGTGAGCCGGGAGGGTGGGGATGGCTCCATGGAGGGAGGCCTTGTGCTTGGGAAGAAGGCAGATGGGAGTCAGGGGCTGGTCAGTGTGGATGTAAATGAAAAGCACCCAAACGAGAGCCAGGAAAGGCTCCTGATTCAGAGCTCGCTATCGCAAGGGGTTCGGTTACGATGATTTGGGCATTAAGCAGAAACTCAAAGGCAGGCAGAGGAAAGTTTTAGAGGGAAAATTGAAGGCCTGGGTGTGTCCAGATTGGAGGCTGGAGACATCTCCCTAGAAGCTGGGCTCCTATGAGGTTGGATAGAGGAATGTCACCAGTTCCTCTATTTGGTCATGAATTGGAAGTGCGGGGAACAATTATTCGGGAAGCTGGTAGTTCCCGTTCTCGCCCTGGTGTTTGCTTTGGCTTCCTGGGCTGACGGCTGCAGCACGTGGATCCGAGTTCCATTGTCATACACGGGCAGACCACTGGTGGGTTTGCATTCCAGTCTCTCTGCCCTGAATGCCCACCTCTGTTCCATCCTCAGAAGGAGCCCTTGTTCCCATGCATCCCGTCTCTCATCGGGAAAGCTTCCTGAACGTGGATTCGGGAGCTGAGTCTGGAAAGCAGAGGAGCTGTTTCCAGGAAAGGGTGGCCCGGGCAGACGAATCAGGGTCCTTGGCACAGGATCCAGGCACCAGGGGAAGGGCGGGGCTTTGTGCTTCCAGAGGGAGGGAGATGGGATGAGGTCAGAGAGGGGAACAATTGCTGGGGCATTAGGGACCCCATATTTCCAGGGAACGTGGTGAGAACCTTACCTGGGGGGTCATGGGGAACCACCAAAGGGTTTTAAGCCAGAGCACGCCATGATCTGAATGGAGTGCTAGAAGGATGCATGGGACACTGTGGGGACAATGAGTTATGGAAGGAGGTGGGAACACCTGTGGTCCTGGTTGTCCAGCAAGAGATGGACAAGAGATGAGCAAGGGGTGAGGCTGCATGCAGAATAAATGAGTGAATGACTGAATGAATCCTGAGTCGCTGCAGGGACAGTCAACGCCAGAGCTCCAGTGGGGAGACAGGGATGCACCCTTGGGCTCCACACAACAGCCAGGGTATCCCTGGAGGCAGCCTTCCCTCAAGATGTTTGGGGCTATATTTTCAAGGCCTCCAACTTGCCCCCACCAATGTTTAAACCACATATTTTAGATTGGGCTGACATTGAACTCATCGAACTCATGTAGCTAAAAGTAAGAGCAGGTTGAACCTGAAGACAGGGATGGCTCTTAACTGAGATGTTACCGTGTAACATCTCATTCATTCATGAATGAATGAACAAGCTGAGCGAATGAATGAATGAGTGAATGAACAAACCAACAAAAGAGTGAATGAATGAATGGATAAACCAGTGAAAAATAAATGAATGAACAAATGGACAAACTACAAATGGATGAATGAGTAAATGAATGAATAAATGGGCAAACCAATGAATGAATGAGTCGATGAACCAGTGGACAAGATAACGAATGGATAAATGAACCAAAGAATGAATGGGCAAATCAACAAATGATGGATGAGTGAATGAATGAATAATACATCAAAGCTCCTGCATCCTACCCACGTGCTTCCTTGTAAAACAAGGATGTAATTTAAGTTCCTAATGAGCCCTGGAGTGTGTTCCATAATTAGGGAAGCCTCTGGCAGGCAGATGTGTGGGCCAATTGCTACTCAGAAAACAAACCACTTCTTTGTTGAGTTGATCCAGGATGGAGATTTACCAAAGTGAAAACTAATGAGATTCCACAGTCACCAGGTTTTATGTGCAGCGTATAATACCAGTGTAATTATACCTGTGCATCCATAAATTGGACAAAAAGCCAAAAAACGGGCTTCAGCAGCAAATGCAAAAGAATGACAGAGCCATAAAAGATACACTGCATCCCAGCCATGTGAAAGCCACCGTGATGGAGCGTTTGTTTCCAAGGACTTGGCGACCTGGGGTCTCCTTTGTCATCCCCTAATCTTGCCCTTTCTTAAAATCAGGGAGTGCCCAAATCTTGGCATTCTCCCCACATCTGTACTGCAAATGTCAGTGATTGCTCCGAGCTGGCGAGGAGTATTGCTGGTACTTTTTGTGGCTTGAAGCCATGTTGTTCGTTAATCACAGAGCTTAAAATCCGATCAGACGAGATCTCACTTTAGCCTTTCTAAGCTGGCAATTTTGCAGAATGCCCAGAGAATGACTGACATTCATTACATTAATTGTAAAACCCTTTAACTGCCCATTCTATCTGCAAACAGAAGCTCTTGAGCAGGAAGGAATTGGCAGCAAGCCTGCTCCTCTCTCTAAGCCCAGCTTCTTTCTCTGTAAATGGGGGGTTTGGTTTAGTTGCTCGCTTCATAAATTCCTCTAAACTTCAAAAACTCTAATTTACTCCCCAGGGGGTGACTTCTGCGGCTGTCTTGGGCCCATGCTGCATGAATGAATCCAGAATTTGTGGAGAAGGCTGAGGAACAGGCCCAGGACCTTTTGGCCACTCTGCTGAGAGGACCCTGGGGAGGGAGTCATTCTGTTATTCATTTGCCAAATCAGCTACAAAGGCTCTGAGAAATCTGCACATAAGGCTACCCCAAAACACCCTAGCTTATCCCCAAAACGGATTCTCTAGTGTTTCAAAGGTCCTCCTAAAGTGCCAGATGCTATCATAGGGACCGAGGGGTACAGCAGCAAGATCATACTGCGTCTGCTGTCCTCTGGGATGGCTATAAAAAGGAACCAGCTGGGGAAAGTCTCCTAGGGCTTCCAGGAGGAGGTGGGCTGGGGATAACCTCACTGACTGGGTGGGATTTGGTTGAACAGATAGAAAGAGTCAAGACGCTTTTCCAACTCGGGCCTGGCAGTATGGCTCCTGCAAAGAAGGACCATTCTGCCATCAGTGAGTTAGTGGTCCAAGAATGCACCCTCAGCATTCACAAGCACATCCATGGAGTAGACTTCAAGAAGTGTGCCCCTCAGGCATGCAAAGAGATCCAGAAAATTGTCGTGGAAGAGATGGGGACCCTAGATGTGCACATTGATACCAGCTTCAACAAAGCTGCCTGGACGAAAGGAATAAGGAATGTCCCACACTGTATCCGTGTCTGGTTGTCCAGGAAATGTAACAAGGATGAAGATTCACCAAACAAGCTCTATGCTTTGGTTACCTATGTACCTGTTGCCACTTTCAAATATCTACTGTCAGTGTGATGAGAACTAATTACTGATCATCAAATATGCCAAATGAACTGCAACAATAAAAACTGTGCAAAGATAGGAAGGAAGGAAGGAGAAAAAGAAAGAACAAAAGAAAGAAAAAAGAAAGAAAGAAATGGAAAGGAAGGAAGAAAGGAAAGAAGGAAATAGAGAAAAAAAGAAAGAAGAAAGAAAAGAAAGAAAAAATAGGGAGGGAGGGAAAGGGAGAAAGAGAAAGAAAGAAGAAAGAAAATGGGAAGGAAGGAAGGAGCGATGAGAAAGAAAGAAAGAGAAAGAAAAGAAAGAGAGAAAAAGAAAGCAAGAAAGAAAGAAAAAGAAAGAAAGAAGAAAGGAAAGAAAGAAAG
>NW_022437099.1:937794-978305 GCF_009761245.1 Sapajus apella | reverse complement strand
GAAAGAAAGAAAGAAAGAAAGAAAGAAGGAAAGAGAAAGAAAGAAAATGGAAAGGAAGGGAGGGAGGAAGGAAAAGAGAGATGAAGTATTTCAGGGAAGAAAAGTAGCATGGATGAAAGTTGGCAGCTGAGAAAGGCCCAGGGACCTTTATGCCTGTGTTCCCAGCTGAAACACAGAGGCCTCCCTTAATACACAAGTTACAGCCAGACCCTCCAGGGACACAATTCTGGGGCTAGACCCCCAGTAAGGTAAATAAAGGGAGGGTAAGAAAATCCGCAGTGGCTGACTGAAGACACTAGGGTTGGTCAGCCTGGAAGGGACACTTTTCCAGATGTCCTCCCCCAGGAGGCCAATTTATGGTGGGCATGTGCCATTACTTGAAGTTTGGTTATAAGTAAAAGAATTCTATGGCAATAGAAGACAAGATAGTTGTTACCTCTAGAGGGTGATGCTGGCTGGAGAGGGGCCATGAGGTTCTGAAAAAGCTGGGTTTTGACCTGGCGGTGACTACCTGGTTGTATATGTGCAAA
The DNA here is from genome assembly GCF_009761245.1 of Sapajus apella. NCBI lineage: Eukaryota > Metazoa > Chordata > Mammalia > Primates > Cebidae > Sapajus > Sapajus apella. The sequence continues at coordinate 977,775 of NW_022437099.1, read as the reverse complement.
AATTCACTGAGCTGTTCTTTCTTTATGTTCTTTCTTTCTTTCTTTTTTTTTTTTTTTTTTTTGAGATGGAGTTTCGTTCTTGTTGCCCAGGCTGGAGTGCAACGGTGTGATCTTGGCTCACTGCAACCTCTGCCTCCCAGGTTCAAGCGATTCTCCTGCCTCAGCCTCCTGAATAGCTGGGATTACAGGCACATATCACCACGTCCAGCTAATTTTGTATTTTTAGTAGAGACAGAGTTTCTCTATGTTGGTCAGGCTGGTCTTGAACTCCTGACCTCAGGTGATCCACCCTCCTTGGCCTGTGAGATCCTGCCTCTAAAAATAAAAAAATTAGCTGGGTGTGGTAGCTCATACCTGTGGTCCCAGCTACTCAGGAGTCTGAGGTGGAAGGATCACCTGAGCCCAGGGAGGTTGAGGCTGCAGTGAGCTGTGATCACACCACTGCATTCCAGCTTGGACAACAGAGACTGTCTGAAAAAAAAAAAATTCAGACTGGGCACAGTGGCTCACACTTGTAATCCCAGCACTTTGGGAGGCCAAGGAGGGTGGATCACCTGAGGTCAGGAGTTCAAGACCAGCCTAGCCAACATGGCAAAACCCTATCTCCACTAAAAATATAAAAATTAGCATGGCATGGCGGTGCCTATACTCCCAGCTACTCGGGAGGCCGAGGCAAGAAAATTACTTGAACCTGGGGAGGCAGAGGTTGCAGTGAGCTGAGATTGCACCACTGCACTCCAGCCTGGGCGACAGAGCAAGACTCCATGTCTAAATAAATAAATAAAGTTATGAACCCTTTAAGCCTCCACTCTGGTTCCAGTTTCTTCCTTTTCCTTCCCAGTCTCCTGTCTGGGGAGAATTTCCTGGTGCTATTTACTGTCTGAAGTTGGCTTCCTTCTTTCTTTTCTTTCTCTCTTCCTCTCTCCCTCCCTCCTTCCCTCCCTTCCTTCCTCCCTCCCTCCCTCCCTCCCTCCCTTCCTTCCTTCCTTCCTTCCTTTCTTTTGACAGTCTCTCCCTCTATCACCCAGGCTGGAGTACAGTGACACAATCACGGCTCACTTGCAGCCTTAACCGCCTGGGCTCAAGCCATCCTCCACCTCAACCACCTGAGCAGCTGGGACTACAGGCACGCACCACAACACCCAGCTAATTTTATTTATTTATTTATTTATTTATTTATTTATTTTTGTAGAGACAGGGCTTCACCATATTGCCCAGGCTGGTCTCAGACTCTTGGGCTCAAGCAATCCACCCACTTCAGCCTCCCAGAGTGCTGAGATTACAGGCGTGAGCCACTGCGCTCGGTCAGAAGTTGGTTTCTTTAGATCCTATCATGCGTTCCTCCTCCGGTACCCCCAGAATCTGAAAAAGCAAATGAGAACTAGACACACTGTATTGGGAGAACTGTAGATAGCAAACAATTATGTGTATCTGTTGGTTTGTTTTCCACATCTGGTCACCAGGCCAAAGAAACGTAATTAATTTTTTGGTTCCAAAGAGACAATTCCACCAGTGATACACATCTTTAATTAGTCCAGCTCGACAACTGTGCTCCAGCACTTTATTTCCGGGAGCTCAGTGCTGATGCGTTCATGGAAGATGCTGCCAGGCTCTGGGGTAAGAATAACTGTGATTGTAAAGGCTGAAATTAAAGCAGTTGCTTCCACAAGATAAGCACTGGGTTTTCATTCTAGAAGTGATCTGATCAGTTGCGTATCTAAAAGAGAAATGCAAATGGGCAAGCAACGAAGCCGAATTCATTAGGAAAAAATTGAGGGAGGAGAAGAGGTTTTTAGGCCGGGCATGCTGGCTGACTCCTACAATCCCAGCACTTTGAGAGGCTGCAATAGGCGGATCACTTGAGATCAGAAGTTAGAGACCAGCCTGACCACCAACATGGTGAAACTCTGTCTCTACTAAAAATAAAATAAAAAATTAGCCAGGCGTGGTGGGTGGGCACCTGTAATCCCAGCTACTCAGGAGGCTTTGGCAGGAGAATTGCTTGAACTTGGGAGGCAAAGGTTACAATGAGCTGAGATCATGACACTGCACTGCAGCCTGGACGCTAGAGCAAGACTCTGTCTTGAAAAAGAGAGAGAGAGAAAGGGGCTTCAGGTCACTCTTTGGTAAATCTCTTACAGGTATATTTTGCAAATGGTCAAAAATCCAGTACAAACTAAGCATGAGGAACACATGCTATTTTCAGAAACTGAAGTCCTGTAGTAGAGCTGTCTGAGCAGTCTCTGACTCAGTTTCTCTGTTGTTCTCTTGTCTCTCTGTAATTGCCTGAAGGGTTCTTCCTGCTGGCTGCACAGACAAAATCGACTTACTGGGATCACAACATTGCAGTGGAGAAAGAGTTTAATTGGTGCAAAGCTGGGCATACAGAGGAACTGGATTATCACTCAATTCAGTACCGCCAAGAGCTCAGAGGCTAGAGGTTTTTTCTGTTTTTGTTTTTGTTTTTGAAAGAGTCTCACTCTGTCACCCAGGCTGGAGTGCAGTGATATGCTGTCAGCTCACTGCAACCTCTGCCTCCTGGGTTCAGCGATTCTCCTGCCTCAGCCTCCTGAGTAGCTGGGACTACAGGTGTGCACCACCATTCCCAGCTAATTTTTTGTATCTTTACAACAGGGTTTCATCATGCTGGCCAGGCTGGTCTCAAACTCCTGAGCTTGTGATCCACCCTCCTCGGCCTCCCGAAGTGCTGGGATTACAGGTGTGAGCCACCACTCCCAGCCAGAAGGCAGAAGCTAGAGTTTTATGGATAATTTGGCGGGCAGGGGGCTAGAGAACGGGTGCTGCTGATTGGTTAGGGATGAACTCATAGGAGTGTGGAAAACAGTCCTCATGCACTGAGTCTGCCTCTGGATGGGGCCGCAGAACAGCCGAGTCATGAGCTATGATGGGTCCAGGTGGTGTCAGTCTGAAGAAACCTGAAAAGACTAATCTTAGATTCGGTGATAATGATGTTATCTATAGGAGCAATTGGGGAAATCACAAATCCCATGGTCTCTGGTCACATGACTCCTGAACAGTAAGAGATTATAGAAACCATGCCTACATTTTAGCAGAATTCTGGGCCCTTCCATAATCCTGTTCTCATGGCCTTTCATTAGTTTTACAAAGGCAGTTTCAGTCCCCAAACAAAGAGGGGACCAGTTATAGGAAGGGACTATTGTCATCCTTGTTTCAAAGTTAAACCATAAACTAAATTCATCGTAGAGTTAGCTCGACCCATGTCCAGGAATAAGCAAAGACAACTTGAAGTTTGGAAGCAAGCTAGAGTCAGCCCTGCCAGACTTCTTTTGCTATCATGATTTTGAAAAGGTGGTTTCATCTTCTCCTCCACTTGTTGGTTTCTTTCTCATGTTTGTTTCCCTCATGGTCACAAGACAGCTGCAGGAGACCTGCAGCTTCAGGCATCTCCCTTCTTATGGTGGGGGGTTGGGAGAGAGACAGGGAGGGTGAGTGAGAGAATGGCTTCATGACTGCCAGAGACCTGCATTCTGCTGTGATTAGAACAACCAGGCCAGGCCCCATTGGGCTTAGGCAGATGACTCAACCTCTGTGCCAGATTACCTAAACTTCAGATACTACGCCAGGAGAAGAGAGAAGTGGAATGTGGTTAGAAAGGAGGGATGTATTGAAACTGACACAATTTAGGAACACAAAATATTAAGACAATTTGAGGAGAGTTTAACAGACACCCATCAAAGAGGTGGGCAGAATGTTACAGAAACTATGAAGTTGAGGCTGTGTCCTGGGTTCCATGATTGCTCCTCACTCTGCAGGGGCAGGAGACCCCTGTGGTCACTGAAATCAGCATCAGAAAGGCCCAAGAGGGCCAGGTGCGATGGCTCATGACTGTAATCCCAGCACTTTGAGAGGCCAAGGCGTGTGGATCACCTGAGGTCAGGAGTTCAAGACCAGCCTGGCCAACGTGGCAAAACTCTATCTCTATTAAAAATACAAAAAATTAGCCAGATGTGGTGGTATGTGCCTATGATCCCAGCTACTCAGGAGGCTGAGGCAGGAGAATCACTTGACCCTGGGAGGTGGAGGTTGCAGTGAGCCAACATGGCAACACTGCACTCCAGGCTGAGCAACAGAGTGACATTCCATCTCAAAACAACAACAACAAAAAGTCCAAGGGGAAGGGACCTGTGACCCTGGCAAAAGGAAATAGCCAGCCCATGGTGACTGCACCAATAGCAAGTGAGGAACCGGTACTCAGACCTCACACTCCTCCCTCCCTTTATCACCTCCTGGGCTCCCCATTGCTAAAGCTATTAAGAAGAAAGAGGACAGAGAGCCTATGGGTGTGGCCCACACAGAGCTGCCCTGGCTAGAAAGGAAATTGAAGGAGAAGTTTCCAGACAGCAGGAAAAGGAATTCACATGAACAGATGCAGGGTGCTCCCTGGGTGCACCCTGGGTGCAAGGTGCAACGCAGTTCCTGGCTATGTCCCTCTGGGACTGACAAGACCAGGCAGGAGCACCAACAAGGGTCAGACCAGCTTCTGCAGTACGCCGGTGGGTGAGCCCTACAGGACCAGTAGGACAGGGGTCTCCAACCCCAAGAACTGGGCTGTGCACAGATGAGCGGGGGGTGAGCAAGCAAAGCCTCATTTGTATTTGCAGCCACTCCCCACTGTTGGCATCACCACCCTAGCTCCACGTTCGGCCACACCAGTCGAGGCATTAGATTCTTATAGGAGCACAAATCCTATTGTGAACTGTGCACTCAAGGGATCTAGGTTGCGTCCTCCTTATCAGAATCTAATGCCTGATGATCTGACACTGTCTCCCATCACCCCCAGATGGGACCGTCTAGTTGCAGGAAAACAAGCTCAGGGCTCCCACTGATTCTACATGATGATGAGTTGCATAATTATTTTATTAGATATTACCATGTAATAATAATAAAAATAAAGGATGCAATAAATGCAATGTGCTTGAATCATCCTGAAACTATCCCCGCCCCAACCTCTCCATCGGTAAAAAAATTGTCTTCCATGAAACTGGTCCCTGGTGCCTAAAAGTTTGGGGGCCATTGCAATAGGAGAAATCTGCGTTCATAATCAAAGCTGTACAGTGAAGTGTAAAGAAGCAGACAGGTTAGTTTTCTCTTCTTTTCTTTTTTTATGAAACAGAGTTTCTCTGTTATTACCCAGGCTGGAGTGCAATGGCGAAATCTCGGCTCACCACAACCTCCTCTTCCCAGGTTCAAGCTCCTGCCTCAGCCTCCCGAGTAGCTGGGATTATAGGCATGTGCCACCATGCCCGGCTAATTTTTTTGTATTTTTAGTAGAGATGGGGTTTCTCCATGTTGGTCAGGCTGGTTTCGAACTCCCAAACTCAGGTGATCCACCTGCCTCAGCCTCCCAAAGTGCAGGGATTACAGGTGTGAGTCACCACATCCAGCCGAAAGATTAGTTTTCAAAGCGTAGCCCTGCTATTTGCCAGCCTTGTGAAACATGACTTAACCCCTGTGTGCCATACCTTCTGCAACCATAAGAGGGGACCATAAAGCAACCCATGGGGTCATTAGGAGGATGAAGTCCTTTGCAACTAGCCTTCAGTCATGTGATCTAGTCTTGACCAATCAGATGCTCCAAGTCTGCCTTCCGCATTTTAAAAAAATGCATAAAAGTCATTTTTCTCAGCTTCCTTTCCAACTGGCCTATAGTCACATGACCTAGTCTTGACCAATCAGATGCTCCAACCCAATCTTCAACTTGGTAGCCAGTGATTGAAACAAGTAGGGTCAGCAGAAGCCATTTGGGTACTGATGGAAGCCATAGCCACCATAACAGTAAACCCATATAAAATGTTGAAGTGAAGGTCAGCCCACTGGATTTCTTGAGTCCAAAAGCAGCAGGGGCCTCACCAAGTAACTTCTTTTCCTGCCAAACTTAGCCAAATCCATCAAGTCTGTGTCTCACATTCAGGAAGACTAATTTGTTGATCTGTCCATGTGGAGACTTGAACCTGTCAAATTTTCAGTGTACTGGGAGTGCCCAAGGCTGTGATTTTCCTGGTCAGAAACTTTACCTCCCTCCAATGAGAACTGATGAACTGGCAGTCTGCTTGCCTTCGCAAGCTTGGCCCTCTTTCAACTTCTTTGCCGAAGGGCTGGACGGTAAGAGGCACGACCGAAAATAAAATCTTATAATTACCTTTTTTAAAGAGGGCTGAATTCCAAGGCCTGGACCTCTGCCCTCATTTGCATTTGGATTGGGGATATCAATGCAGTATGATAAGTATTTATTTTTAAAACTCTGAGAGCATGCAAATACATTTTTCTATTCCCAACTCCTTTCTCCTTCACTAACCTCTGTGCCCCTGACAAAAACAAGCAAACAAAAGCTCACCCGCTGCAAATGCAGCTGTGGCTTTCTCAAAGACACGTCCTTCGGAAATTGCTAGAAGTTTCAAAGTTATATCGCCCTTGGCATTGTGCCTTAAGTACATTACGTAGAGTGAGGGGTTGGTTCAGGTTTTGTGGGATGTGAAACAGGTGATTTGGCAGACTCCCCTTGAGAAAAGAATACAACAGTGGCATTACCAATTAGCAGCAGGGTCTTGGAATGGGTGCTTGCAAGGGAGGGGGCTGACTCTGGCATTTCAATAGCTTTACTATACATTTTTTTTTTGAGACGAAGTCTTGCTCTGTTGCACAGGCTGGAGTGCAGTGGTGTGATCTTGGCTCACTGCAACCTCTGCCTCCCGGGATCAAGCAGTTTCCCTACCTCAGCCTCCCTAGTAGCTGGGATTACAGGTGCCCACCACCACACTTGGCTAACTTTTGTATTTTTAGCAGAGACGGGGTTTCACCATGTTAGTCCAGCTGATCTCAAAAAATTCCTGACCTCAAGTGATCTGCCCACCTCGGCCTCCCAAAGTGCTGGGATTACAGATGTGAGCCACCGTGCCCAGTCTCTTTTTCCTGTTGTCACTGATACTTTGTAAACATCAGCAGCAACCTAGATTCAGATTCAGATGAGAGATCAAAACTATCTTTCATCTTTCTTTTTTCTTTTTTTCTTTTTCTTTTCTTTCTTTTTTTTTTCTTTTTTCTTTTTTTTTTTTTTTGACAGGTTCTCGCCCTTTCGTTGAATGGAGTGCAGTGGCACAATCTTGACTCACTGCAACCTCCACTTCCTGTGGTCAAACAGTTCTCCCACCTCAGCCTCCTGAGTGGCTGGGATTACAGGTACATGCCACCACTCCGGCGATTTTTTTTTTTTTTTTTGTGGAGATGGGGTTTCACCATGTTGCTCAGGCTAGTCTTAAACTCCTGACCTCACGCGATCCTCTAGCCTCAGCCTCCCAAGGTTTTGGGATTACAGGCATGAGCCACAGCATGCTCCTGTCCCAAGGTTCCTCTTTCAATGGGCCAGGTTTTTAACTTGCCCTTCCTTGCTTCTTCTGTGGAGGGAAAAAAAATCCAGCTTTTTCTGGGCATGTCTTCTGAACAGCTGTGTTGTCTGCCATCCCTGAACAGATTCAACATCAGGAGCAAATGAGGATATTAGTTTCTTTCTTCCTTCTTTCTTTCTTCCTTTCTTTCTCTTTCTTTCTCTCTCTCTCTCTCTTTCTTTCTTTCTTTCTTTCTTTCTTTTGTTTTTGAGATGGAGTCTTGGTCTATCTCCCAAGCTGGAGTGCAATGGTGCGATCTTGGCTCACTGCAACCTCTGCCTCCCGGATTCAAGTGACTCTCCTGCCTCGGCCCCCCAAATAGCTGAGACAGGTGCATGCCACCAAGCACGACTAATTTTTGTATTTTTAGTAGAGATAGCATTTCACCACGTTGGTCAGGCTGGTCTTGAACTCCTGACCTCATGATCCACCCTCCTCAGCCTCCCAAAGTGCTGAGATTACAGGCATGAGCCACTGCGCCCAGCCCAAGGCTGTTAGTTTCACTAACCAGCAGCTTCCTGTCACTGGTCTACCATTAGGCAAAACTGCCAACAGTAAGGCTAAGCTGACGCTGAGTTTCCTCTGCCACCATTAAGCAAAACTGACAGTCTCCTCCTGTCCTCCCGTCCCTGGTCTACCATCAGGCACAACTGCCACCAGTGCTCTGAGCTTCCTCAGCTTCAGCCTGATGTCCAAACAACAAAGTGTACCCTTGGCTTGGCAGATCAGAGGACAGGGGATTCCACGCTTCGGGCTCTGGAGTAAATACAAGTTACGTAGTCACCAAGTGCGTGAACCCAGCTAGAAGACACGGAGTCATTTCAACTCATTCTCTGCCCATATGCCTCTGTCTAACCCTCTGTGGTGATTTTTTTGGGGTAGGGTTGGGCAGGCCTCTCTCAGGCTCCTCCGTCATCACCTTCTTGTTGCAGAATGAGTTTTGCCTGTACAGAAAGGCCGGACTATGCAATGTCAGGAGGCTGGAGCCCTACGGAGGATGCTGCCAAAACTGTAGAGCTGCTGAACGGAGGCGACCACACCGTCACTGTGGACCACAGTGCGCTGTGAGAAGTGGGGGGCCGAGCTTCTCCAGGTGACTGACTTACTTTCTGTGACTTAGCATTAAGTGAGAAAAGATGGAATCAGAGGAGGATAGACAAGATCTTGTATTCAGAAATTGTGCCAGCTACTTTGGAGGCTGAGGTGGGAGGGCAGCTTAAGCCTGGAGGTCAAGGCTGCAGTGAGCCATGACTGTGCCACTGCACTCCAGCTTGGGTGACAGAGTGTCGGAAAAAAAGGGAAAGAAATGAAAGAGAAAAGAAAGAGAAAGGAAAGAAGGAAGGGAGGGAGGGAGGGAGGAAGGAAGGAAGGAAGGAAAGAAGGAAGGAAGGAGAAAGGAAGGGAGGGAGGGAAGGAGGGAGGGAAGGGAGGGAGAGAGAGAAAAAAGGAGGGAGGGAAGGAGGTAGAGAGAGAAAGAAAGAGAAAGCAAGTCGGGCACAGTGGCTCACGCCTGTAATCCCAGCACTTTGGGAGGCCAAGGTGGGCAGATCACTTGAGGTCATGGGTTTGAGACCAGTTTGGCCAACATAGTGAAGCTCCATCTCTACTAAAATTAATACAAAAATTAGCCAGGCATGGCGGCACGTGCCTGTAGTCCCAGCTACTCGGGAGGCTGAGGTGGGAGAATCACTTGAACCCGGGAGGCAGAGGTTGCAGTGAGCTGAGACTGTGCCATTGCACTCCAGCCTGGGTGACAGAGTGAGATTCTGTCTCAAAAAACAAAAAGAAAAAAGAAAAAAAAGAAAAGAAAAAGAAAAAGAAGGAAGGAAGGAAAGAAAGAAAGAAAGAAATTTTGGTTATAGCCATAGATAGAGTCACCGTTACAGTGAGGGAGAACCTATGTCCCAAAAATGGTTGCAACAATATCTCCTGCCTCACAAGTGCTTCTGCAGTGTGACCTTGACACTCCCCCATCAGGCCTGGGGTCTAATCCCCTGCCCTTGAATCTGGCCATATGATTCACCTTTAACCAATAGAACACAAAGAAAGTGGTGCTGCATGAGTGTGAGACCCTCAAAACTCTTCCCCTCTGGAGGGCTCCTCCTGGGACCTTGCCTTGAGCAAGTAACCTGCCATACTCTGAAGATGACCAAGCCACCTGGAGAGGTCATGCTTACGCGTTCCAGGCCACAGTTCCAGTGGAGGCCAGGCTTCCAGGCACCTAGACAGAAGAACTGTGGGTGGAGAAGCCCCCAGATGGTCCCACTCTTCCCAGTTGACATCCTAGACACGTTGAACAAAGACTGTGCCTTCCCTGAATTCCAGACCCACAGAAGCCATGAGCCTACCAAAATGGCTGTGTTTCATGCCACTCTCCTTGAGGTGGTGAGTTATGTAGCAATGGATACTTACATCTTCAGCCTCCTCCAGGAAGCCGCCCTGATTGCACCCATCCCTGGAACCTCCCTCTCCTAAAGGTCATGGCACTTCTCGACCATAGCCCTCATTCCTCTCTTCATGAATATGTAGCTATGTCATGGCATGTTTAAGGTAACACAAGTAGAGAGAAAATGGACAGAGTCATAGCCCAGGCTAACAGTGGCCAGAAAGGAGTGATGGGTAAAGGAAAGAAAGGGAGAGAGAGAAAAAGGAAGGGAGAGTGGGGAGAGGGAGAGAGGAGGGGAAGGAAGGAAGAGAGGGAAGGAGAGAAGGAGGCAGAGACAAACAAAAAAATTTCCATAATGTAATACGCTTGTATAATGGGATCTATTTATGAACCTGTATGTGTATGCGTGTGTGTGTAAATGCTTAAATAGACGCGTGAAAAGATGATCCTAAAATGTGAGTGGTGACATTTAGGTGATTTTTCTTCTTTATAATTTTCTATGTTGTTGCAATTACTTTTACAATGAGCATGTATTTTTACATCATCAGAAAGCAGAGAAAAGCTATTTTCATTGAAAAAAATTTTTTTTTTCTTTAAGGCATCTCTGGCTGGTGAAAGTGTGGCACTGTGGTGACTCAGGTGTCCCCTCTCAGGTTCCTGGCTCCTGACGCCCCTGGTGTGTTGGGACCTTTGAGTTATCAGATTTTTCCCGGATGAGGGCTCCCAGTATGGTTTTCTGGAGCTCTTTTGTGGCCTCCAGGGATGTGGCCTGCTGGGGTGGCCTCCACCCCACTCATAGGTCTGCCTCTCAGGGGAGTCTCTGTAAGTCTGGGAGTTTCCCTGATCAGTTGCTGTCTTGCTGGGTGTGGTGACCACCAACGTGATCCTGGTCACTTCATCGGATCCATTTCTCCCCTTCACAAATAGTAGAAAGAACCAGAAGAGGCCAAAGGGACGGTCCATCTGCAGTGCCAGCACCTGCCACTGGCCATTTGGGCTTTTTTTTTTTTTTTTTTTTTTGAGACAGAGTCTTGCTCTGTAGCCCAGGCTGGAGTGCAGTGGCACAATCTTGGCTCACTGAAAACTCTGCCTCCTGGGTTCAAGCAATTCTCCTGCCTCAGCCTCCCGAGTAGCTGGGACTACAGGCCTGTGCCACCGTGCCTGGCTAATTTTTTGTATTTTTAGTACAGACAGGGTTTCTTCACGTTAGCTAGGATGATCTCGATCTCCAGACCTCGTGATCTGCCCGCCTTGGCCTCCCAAAGTTCTGGGATTACAGGCGTGAGCCACCGTGCCCAGCCACGGCCTCGGCTTTTTTAAAAACAGCTTTTGTTGGGTGCAGTGACGGAAACCTGTAATCCCAGCACTTTGAGAAGTCAAGGTGAGAGGATCACTGGAGGCCAGGAGCTCGAGACTAGCCTGAGCAACATGACAAGACCCTGTCTCTACCAAGAAAATTAAAAAGTCAGCCAAGCATGGTAGTGAACACCTGTGGTTGCAGCTACTCAGGAGGCTGAGGTGGGAGGATCCCTTGAGCCCAGAGACACTGAGGTTGCAGTGAGCTGTGACTGCATCACAGTACTCCAGTCTGGGTGACAGAGTAAGACCCTGTCTCAAAAATTAAAAGGAAAAAGTAAATTAATTAAAATAAAAAGTTTTATTGAGGTGTAATATATGTATCCTACAATGTACTCACTTAAAGTGTAGAATTCAATAGTTTGAGGCATATTACATTATTAAAATTTTAAAAACATGTTAGGCTGGGCACAGTGACTCAGGCCTGTAATCCTAGCACTGATTACAGGCGTGGATTCTTTGACTTCAGGAGTTCAAGACCAGCCTGGCCAACATGGCGAAACTCCATCTCTACTAACAATGCAAAAATTAGCCAAGCATGGTGGCGCACACCTGTAATCTCAGCTACTTGGGTGGCTAAGGCATGAGAATCACTTGAATCCAGAAGGTGGAGGTTGCAGTGAGCCAAGATGGCACAACTGCACTCCAGCCTGGGTGACAGAGTGAGGCTCGTCTCAAAAAATAAAATAAAATGAAAAACATGGTAAAATATAAATAACATAAAATTTGCCATTTTAACCATTTTTAAGTGTACAATTCAGCAGCATGAAATTCATTCACCATGTCATGTACGCATCATCACTATAGGTTTCCAAACCTTTTTTTTTTTTTTTTTGAGACTGAATCTCACTCTGTCACCCAGGCTGGAGTGCAGTGGCAAAACCTTGGCTCACTGCAACCTCTGCCTCCCAGGTTCAAGCAATTCTCCTGCCTCAGCCTCCCAAATAGCAGGATTACAGGCATCCACCACCACGCCGGCTAATTTTTTGTATTTAGTAGAGACAGGGTTTCACCAAGTTGGTCAGGCTGGTCTCAAGCTCCCGACCTCAAGTGATCTGCCCGCCTCGGCCTCCCAAAGTGCTTGGATTACAGGCGTGAGCCACCACGCCCAGCCTGCAAAGTTTTTTTTATCACCCTGAACAGAAACTCTCCTGGTTAAGCAGTCACTCCCCATTTCCCATCCCTTCCTCCAGCCGCAGCTAAACTGCTTTCTGTATGGATTTCTCTATTCTAGAGATTTCATACATGTGAAGTCGCACAGTGTGTGGCTTTTTGGCTGGCTTCTTTCACTCAGCACAGTGTTTTCAAGGTGGACCTATGCTGTGGCATGTGTCAGGGCTTGATTCCCCCATAAGGCTGAATAAGGTCCCATCGGATGTCTAGACCACACTGTGTCTCTGCACTCATCCATCACACACTTGGATCACTTCCGTGCTTCCTGCCACTGGCTCTTTCAAGTCTCAAGATTGTGTTTGTCTTGTTGGATACAGACCACCATCATCCCCGCTCCCCGTCGGAACTCAGAATCTGCCGGGAACGTTTCAGGTCTGGAGCAGAGGGTGGGATAAGTGTAAGGTCTTTTAGGCTGACTGATGGCCCCATGGATGCCATGTTACCCTCTGTGACCTGCACGGACACTCCAGATGTGTTCCTGGAAAATCTAAAGTAACTGGAAGACCATGAAAAGAGGAAGAAATGATCAACGCCTGCTGCGCACCCTTAACTGTGAGACATTCTCTATGGTTCCTTATTCCCACCCCAACTGAGGCCATTAGACTTTGTAATCGACCTTGGTCAACCTTGGGACTCCACACCCTATGACCCCCTCCCAGCTTGCAAACCTGCGACCCCCTCCCAGCTTGCAAAAAACTGCCCTAAACTGCCCACCCCAAACCTATAAAACCAACTCCTATCCCACCACCCTTCACTGACTCTCTTTTCGGACTCAGCCCACCCGCACCCAGGTGAATAAACAGCCATGTTGCTCACACAAAGCCTGTTTGGGGGGGTCTCTTCATTCAGAGTGCACATTTTAACAAAAAGGAGGAGCAGCTCTGGAGGGCGAGGGAGGATAGAGGGGAGATGGTCATGCCCATCCATATGTCCAGTGACCCAGCTGACGTAGACCTGGGTGCCTCCCAATGTGCCAATTGGTGCAAGCTCCTCACCCTCTGTGCAGCTCAGCTTCCTCATGTAATGCCTCCATGTGGAATGCAGTCAGGTGAGAAAGAGAAGTGCAGGCAGAGAGCTTAGCCCAGCAGCTGACCTGTGATGGACACCCAGCCCATGGCAGCGTGGGTGCAAGGCTGCCATCCCGCCTTCTCCCTGGCACCATCTCTCTATTCACGTCTCTCTGCCTGGGGCTTTCCTGGCAGCCAGAGCCTGCCCTAACGGTGCTCTCGGCAGGATGGAAATGCAGGAAATAAAGCCATCCCCTCCCCTAGAAGCCCTTATGCAACAGTGCAGAAACGCTCAGCTTCCTCCCACCTGGGGGGAGGGTAACTCCACAGTGCCCATTCTGCAGAGCTGCCAGGGTCCCCCCTGGAGATGATGCCCCAGTTGCCCACAGGGGAGCCTGGCTTGCCATCACACCCTATTTAAAGATATTTTGTGGGTACATAGTAGGTGTGTATGTTTATGGAATACATAAGATATTTTGATACAGGAATGTAGCATGTAATAATCACGTCAGTGTAAATGGGGTATCTCTTCCCTCAGGCATTCATCCTTTGTGTTACAAACAATCCAATTATACTTTTTAAATTGTTTTGTTTTATTTATTTATTTATTTATTTATTTATTTATTTGAGACAGGATCTCACTCTGTCGCCCAGACTCGAGTGCAGTGGCACCACCTTGCCTCACAAAAACCTCCACCTCCCGGGTTCAAGCGATTCTCCTTGAACTCAGCCTCTTGAGCAGCTGGGATTACAGGTGCCCGCCAACACGCCTGGCTAATTTTTTTGTATTTTTAGTAGAGATGGTGGAGTTTCACCACATTGGCCAGGCTGGTCTCAAACTCCTGACCTCAAATGATCCACCTGCCTCGGCCTCCCAAAGTGCTGGGATTACAGGCGTGAACCACTGCGCCGGCCTGTTTTTAATTATTTTTAAATGTACAATTAAATTATGATTGACTACAGTCACCCCACGATGTTCTCAAATGTTGGGTCTTATTCTATTGTTTTGCATCCATTAACCATCCCTGCCCTCCCCCACCCCTACGACTTGTCCCAGCCTGTGGTAACCACCCTTCCACTGTCTATCTCCATTAGTTCAATTGTTTTCATTTCTAGCTCCCACAAATAAGTGAGAACATGGTCATCTCACCCTTTACTGAATGCCTTCTCTGCCCCCCTCCCTCCCACTCTTGGTGTTCCCAGTAACCCCCAAATAAACCGCATGCATTTGAACCCTTATCCCAGAAATGCTTCTAGCAGGAATTCAAACAAAACTATTATTACCATTATTACTCTTAAATGGGATCCATCTCATCTTCCACCTCCTCCAGGAAGCCTCCTAGGCTGCACCCACCCCAGGGACCACCCTTTCCTATAAAGCCACAGCACTTCTTCGCCACAGCCCTTGTTCCTGTCTTCATTGAGTCCACCTTATTTTATCCCATATTTCATCCGTTGCAAGTAGAAAATGCTAACTCCTTGGGCTGGCCCCCAGGAAGCTGGCAATGCGCACCCTCTGAATCAGTGATGAAGCTATCCCACCTTTGCTGCAGGCCGAAGATGAAACGCAGACTCCCTGGGAGATGGGGCCGGCATGCAATATTTAAAGGGCCCTTTCATGAAAGGGAGCTACCCAGGCTCTTAACATTGGTCTTCAAGAAAGTCGAACTTGATTTTTCAGCCTCAAACTGATGTTTGGGTCCACTTCGTGCTTTAAATACTCATTTCTATTGCCTTGATATTTTAATTTATTGCCTTTCAGGTTTTATGAGCCCAAAGCCTTTCAGGCACTTGGTCTCACGAGAGGCAGGGGAAGAAAACCGGGAACTCATTGCAGTTGAGGGGAGAATTTCACTGTCCCAGAGAGGTCGGTGAGCAGACCCCTCTGACATGGAGGTATGAGGCAGTGAGGTCTGATCTTGCAGAGCCAAGCTATCTGTGGAAAAGTGCAGTTAATTCAGGCGGCTTGACTCCTTTTCCTTCTCTCTCCCTCCTTCACTCTCTCTTTCCCTCCTTTTTCTTTTTCTCGTTTCTTTCCACTTTTTAATTGAGACATAACTTATAGTAGGCTGGGTTGCAGTGGCTCACACCTGTATTCCCAACACTTTGGGAGGCCACGACAGGAGGATCACTTGAGGCCAGGAGTTTGAGACCAGCTGGGGCAATATAGCAAGACCCCATCTTAAAAAAAATTTTTTTTTAATTAGTTGGACTTGGGGGCATGGTGGCATGAGCCTGTAGTCCCAGCTACTCTTGGGAGGCTGATGCAGGAGGATTGCTCGAGCCTAGGGGTTCCAGGCTCCAATGAGCATTGTTTCTGCCACTGCGCTCCATCCTGAGTGACACGGCAACACTTTGTTGCTAAAAACAAACAAAAAGAGAGGGAGAGAGAGAACCTGCAGATCTAAGATCTAAGGGCACAAATCAATGCATTTCTGTGCACGTGCCCCTTGTCATTTCTATCAAGATCTAGAACATTGAACCCTCTTCCGAGGGTCCTCCGTGGCCCTTCCCAGTCAGTAGCCTCAAAAGGTGTTTGTTTGTTTTGTTTTTGTTTTTTGAGACAGAGTCCCACTCTGTCGCCCAGGCTGAAGTGCAGTGTCACGATCTCGATTCACTGCAACCTCCGCCTCCCAGATTCAAGCGATTCTCCTGCCTCAGCCCCTTGAGTAGCTTGTATTACAGGTGTGCACCACCATGCCTGGCTAATTTTTTGTATTTTTAGTAGAGATGGGGCTTCACCAAGTTGGCCAGGCTGGTCTAGAACTCCTGACTTCAAGTGATCCACCTGCCTTGGCCTCCCAAAGTGTTGGGATTATAGGCGTGAGCCTCTGTGCCCGGCCAATTAGTCTTAAACTTTATATAAATGGAAACTTATAGCACGGCTGCACCTTTCACTCCACATGTTTTTAAATTTACCCGTAAGGCCACACACACCTCCATAGTTTATTCTTTTTCATTCCTGTGTAGTATTCCACTCCAACATAGTGCAATGTATTTATCTATTCTACTTTTGGCAGGTTTGGGTTATTTCCAATTTGGGCTCTATATTAATATGCTCAGACTGCCATAACAAAGTACCACAGACCACATGGCTTAAACAGCTGAAATTTATTTTTTCACAGTTCTGGAGTATGGAAGTCCAAGATCAAGGCGTCAGCAAATTTCATTCCTCCTGAGCCCTCTCTTGTGGCTTGCATAAGGCTGCCTTCTCGTAATGTCCTCATGTGGCCTTTTCTCAGTGTGTGTGTATCTGTGGTGTCTCTTCCTCTTCTTACACAGACAAGTCATATTGGATTAGAGCTTTGCTCTTATGCTCTCATTTCATTGTAATTATCTCTTTAAAGGTCAAGCACAGTCACATTAGGGGCTCAGGCTTCAATATATAAATTTTGAGGAGACATAAGTCAGTCCATAACAGGCTATTAAGAATAAATCTGCTTAAGGAACTCAAATAACTCAATGAGAAGAAAACAAAGAACTCAATTTTTTAAAAATGGGCAAAGAGTCTGGGCGAGGTGGCTCACGCCTGTAATCCCAACACTTTGGGATGCTGAGGCAGGAGGATCACTTGAGACCAGGAGGCTGAGACCAGCCTGGGCAACATAGCAAAACCCCATCTCTACAAAAAGATGAACCAGCATGGTGGTGTGAACCTGTGGTTACAGCTACTCGGGAGGCTGACGTGGGACGATCGCTTGAGCCAGGAGGTCAAGGCTGCAATGAGCTATGATAGCAGCACTGCACTCTAGCGGGGGTGACAGAGCGAGATCCTGTCTCAAAAAATAAATACATAAACAAGTTCAAGAGACCTAGTGTACATTGGGGTGCCTACAGTTTTATAACAATGTATTGTATTCCTGAAAATTGCCAAGACAGTAGAGTTTATGTGTTCACATCACAAAAGAAGCATGTGAAATAGGCTGGGCTCCGTGGCTCACAGCAGTAATCCCAGTAATGTGGGAGGCCGAGGCCGGTGGATCACCTGAGGTCAGGAGTTCAAGACAAGCCTGGCAAACCTGTCTCTACTAAAAATACAAAAATTAGCCGGGCATGGTGGCGGGCACCTGTAATCCCAGCTACTCAGGAGGCTGAGGCAGGAAAATTGCTTGAACCTGGGAGGCAGAGTTGCAGTGAGCCAAAATTGCACCACTGCACTCCTGCCTGGGTGAGAGTGAGATTCCATCTCAAAAAAACAATTTTTTTTAAGTATGTGAAGTAATGCATACATTAATTTGCTCAATTTAGCCATTCAACTATGGCCAAAACAATGACAAAACATGTACATGATAAAATATACAATTTTTGTCAGTTTAATATATATATACACATCAGTTCTTTTTAAAAAGAATAATGCTGCTATGAACATTTACATGCAGGGTCTTTTCATGAACATCAGCTTTCATTTTTTGCTGGGCGTACACTCAGGGTTGGAATTACTGGTAGCAGGCTGCATATAGCAAGTCGTGTAACATATTACATACATGTAGCATGTAGCATGAGTGACATCAGTCAATACCCACAAACGCTCTTCCCAATTGGTTGCACCAATCAACATGCTCACCAAGTTGGAGTGAGATTTCTAGCACTGCGCTCACGGTTTAGGACTTTCAGTCATTTGCTGCTATATAAAGTCTAAAAGTGTAGGCAAAGCAGTGACTTAGATCCACTGACATTTCAAAACAGAAATTGCCTTTTCTGCATTTGTGTATGCTCCTAACATCTAACCAACAGTATTTGCACACATTAATGCGCACATAATTTTAGCGCTTCTTTGGAGACCTGGAAAGAATAAAGTGGGATTTCTAGTACCACATCCTTGTTGGATATTGTCTGTCCTTGTCATTTTAGTCTTCCTAGTGGGCATATGCAGAATCATTTTTTAAAAATCTACTTTCTATTTTGGAATAATTGTAGATTTGTAAAACAGTTGCGAATACTACAGATTGTAGAGAAGTTGCAGATATGGCTCCTGTCTTCTTTTCATTCAGCTTCTCCTTAAGTTAACATCACAATAACATTCTTCCTTAAAAATTACCCACATTAAGGCCGGGTGCAGTGGCTCAACCTGTAATCCCAGCGCTTTGGAAGGCTGAGGCAGGTGGATTACTTGAGGTCAGGAGTTCAAGACCAGCCTGGCCAATATGGGAAAACCCCGTCTCTACAAAAAATACAAAAATTAGCTGGGCATGGTGGCGCATGGCTGTAGTCCCAGCTACTTGGGAGGCTGAGGCAGGAGAATCACTCGAACCTGGGAGGCGGAGGTTGCAGTGAGCCAAGAGCATGCCACTGCACTCCAGCCTGGGTGACAGAGCGAGACTCCAGCTCAAAAAAAAAAAAAAAAAAAAACCCGACATTAAATACTTTACTGTTGCCATGAATTCTTCAGCTTATCAGAAAGCAAGGTACATTATTCTGTGAACAAGATAAAATATCCCTGATCTGTTATGAACAATAGTTTAATTTTCTCAAGTGCTTCTCAACATCAATATTTTAAATGGTATCAATGGGGCCAGGTGCGATGGCTCATGCCTGTAATCCCAGCACTCTGAGAGGCTGAGGCTGGCAGATCATTTGAGGTCAGGAGTTCGAAACCAGCCTTGCCAACATGGTGAAATCCCATCTCTACTAAAACTGCACAAATTAGCTAGGTGTGGTGGTGGGTGACTATAATCCTTGCTACTCAGGAGGCTAAGGCAGGGGAATCACTTGAGCCCAGGAGGTGGAGGTTGCAGTGAGCTGAGATTGCACCACTGCCCTCCAGGCTGGGAGACAGAGCAAGACTCTGGCTCAAAACAAATCAAAACAAAACAAAAAACAAAGAAACAAAAAATGGCACCAATGGATCATGTCACTTATCTAATTAAAATATCTAAATTAGACATGCATCTTAAAATGGGCTTAGGCCTGCATTTATTTTAATAATTGGAATAGTTGGTATTTTGATCTTTTTAAGGATGATGAAAATCCTTCTGTTATTCCTTATCATGGATGGAGAATTCATCGTTTTCTGCATATATCGAACGAACTGTTTTTAAGTCATTCTCGGTCTCATGTATTCTCTTCACCCTCAAAATCAGAGGAAAAACAAACACACACACACAACTGGGAGTGGTGGCTCACGCCTGTAATCCCAGCACCTTGGGAAGCCCAGGCGGGAAGATTGCTTGAGTCCAGGAATTCAAGACCAGCCTGGGCAACATAGAGAGATCTTGTCTCTACAAAAAATAAAAACCAAAAAGAACAAAATTAGCCAGGCGTGGTGGTGGACCTGTAGTCCCAACTACTTGGGAGGCTGAGTGGGGAGGATCGCTTGAGGCTGGA
This sequence comes from Sapajus apella, assembly GCF_009761245.1. Taxonomy (NCBI): domain Eukaryota; kingdom Metazoa; phylum Chordata; class Mammalia; order Primates; family Cebidae; genus Sapajus; species Sapajus apella. The sequence continues at coordinate 958,105 of NW_022437099.1, read as the reverse complement.
GAGGCTGAGGCTATAGTAAGTGTGATTGTCCCACTGCACTCCAGCCTGAACGACAGAGCGAGACCCTCTCTCAAAAAGGAATACAAAAGTATCAAATACATGTATGGGTATAGCTCAAGTTTAGATTTTTTTAAGTGTGGTGAAATATAAAATGTACAGACATAAAATGTACCATCTTAACCATTTTGAGGGCACAGTTTACTAGTGGTGAGCATATTCACATTGGTATGCAAATCTCATCTCCATCCAACTCCAGAATTTTTCATCTTGCAAAGCTGAAACTCTATACCATCCATTCAGAATAACCTTTTAAAAGTACAAATCAGATATGATTCTCTCCCTGAGGGCCCTCTGAATTTTTCCCATATCTCTTACAATAAAATCCAAACTCTGGGCCAGGTGCCGTGGCTCACGCCTATAACCCCAGCACTTCGGGAGGCCAAGGGAGAAGGATCGCTTGAGCCCAGGAGTTTGAGACCAGCCTGGGCAACATTCTGAGTCCCGTCTTTCCAAAACATTTAGAAGTTAGCTGGGTTTGGTGGTGTGCACCTGGGGTCCCAGCTGCTCTGGAGACTGAGACAGGAGGATCCCTTCAACCTGAAAGCTGGAGACTGCAGTGACCAGTGATCGTGCCACTGCACTCCAGCCTGGGTGACAGTGAGACCTTGTCTCTAAAAACAAAGAAAAAAAAAAAAAGCCTAGACTCTGAACCATAAGGCCCCTGTGGAATCACCCAGGGCTCCAGTGTCCGGCTGTGTCTTGGCCACACCCAGAATCTTCACCTGGCTGACTCCCTCTGTCTTTTAATCATTCACCTTGATCTGAAGTTACCATGTTCAGTCGTTTGTTTCTGGCTTACTGTCTGTCTGTACCAGTAGAATGCAAACCTCACAAGAGCAAGGGCCTGAGTGATCCCTTTCTTTCTTTTATCTTTGAGACGTGGTCTTGCTCTCTCGCCCAAGCTGGAGTGAAGTGGTGCAATCATAGCTCACTGCAGCCTCGAGCTGCTGGACTCAAGCCAGCCTCCTGCTTCAGCGTCCTGAGTAGCTGGGACTGCAGGTCCGTGCCACCATGGCTGGTTAATTTTTTTTAATTTCTTTTCTTTTTTGAGACAGAGTCTCACTCTATCGCCCAGGCTGGAATGCAGTGGCATGATCTTGGCTCACTGCAACCTCCCCCACCCAGATTCAAGCGATTCTCCTGCCTCAGCCTCCCAAGTAGCTGGGATTACAGGCATGTGCCACCAGGTCTGGCTAATTTTTGTATTTTCAGCAGAGACAGGGTTTCACCATGTTGGCCAGGCTGGTCTCGAACTCCTGACCTCAAGTGATCTGCTCACCTCAGCCTCCCAAAGTGCTGGGATTACAGGTGTGAGCCACTGCACCGGGCTTGGGCTGTCGTCTTGATTCCTCAGTTCCGAGAGCCCAGCGCTTGGCATAGCACACAGTAGGAGCTCAACAGGGTTTGTTGAGCGACTATTGAAGGTAAAGTGGCAAGACAGAGAGAAAGACAGAGAAGATGCCCCAGAGGAGCACCCACCTCTCAGAGACAAATTCCTCCCCATCCCAACCCCCAAATACACAGAAGCACCAAATGGGTAAAAACGAGAAGACACAAAAAAAGATGTTGTTGTGTTAGTCGGGGTTGGATCTGAGCAGCAGAACCACCTGGGGCTGTGTGTACAACTCGGTGTTGACCGTAGGTGGTGTGGGCTGAATTCTGTTCCCTAAAATTCACATGTTGAAGTTCTAACTTCCAGTACCGCAGAAAGAGGTGAGCAGATTACTTGAGGTCAGGAGTTCGAGACCAGCCTGGCCTACATAGTGAAAGCCTGTCTCTACTAAAAATACAAAAATTAGCCAAACTTGGTAGTGCTTGCCTGTAATACTAGCTACTTGGGAGGCTGAGATAGGAGAATCGCTTGAACCTGGGAGGGGGAGGTTGCAGTGAACCAAGATCGCACCACTGCACTTCAGCCTGGGTGATAGAGCAAGACTCCATCTCGAAAAACAAACAAACAAACAAGAAAAATTTAAAAATTAACCAGGTATGGTGGCACGGACCTGTAGTCCCAGCTACTCAGGAGGCTGATGGGGCTTTGAAGACATAATTACATTTGAGTTAATTCATGGGAGTGTACCTTAATCCAATATGACTAGGGTCTTTATAAGAAGAAAGGGTTAGGACACAGACATGCATAGGCATGCAACTTGAACAGGATCCATGGATTAATTTTCCTATAATTGTGTAACTGAACAACTCCCCTCCCCTCCCCTCCCCTCCCTTCCCCTCCCCTCCCTTCCCCTCCTCTCCCTTCCCCTCCTCTCTCCTCCCATCCCCTCTGCTCCTTTGATGACACAGGGAAAAGACAGTGCCACAAGCCAAGGAAAGTGGCCTCAGAAGGAATCGGTCCTGCCGACACCTCGATCTTAACTTTAGCCTCCAGAATTGACAGAAAATAAATCTCTATTATTGAAGCCGCCTGGTCTATGTATTTCATCATGGTAGCACCTGGAAATGAATACACCAGGCCTCACCCTCTCTCATTGTCATCGAGGGCCCCGGACAAGAGCAGAATATGAGGTGGCAGAGGTGGGTCAGTAAGTGGGACCCTCCTCATGGAGTGTGGGGCTCACGGAGGCGTTACAGTGGACACACTTCCTTCAAGAGCTCAGCACCTGGGGGCTTGTGCAAAGGGGGGTTAAGGGGCTGCAGCTGGAGTTGGAGGACAGCACCCGCCTCTGCCAAGCACATCCCCTGTCTGCTTGCCAGATGTGGTTACCCACCCAGGAATGCAGAACTCAGCTATGCAGAGGGGCACAGCACAGCCTCCTCCCAGTAAGATAAGGCCCTGGGACCACCGGGAGCCACCAGTTTCCTGGAAAGCAGTGCAGGGGCTTCTGTGGATGGCACAAAGGGCAGCCCCCACAGGTGCCATCCATTAGGCTGACCGGTGCCTGAGGGCCGCCGATGTATATAGCTGGGGGAGACTGGAGTCCTGGGATCTCAATTCCTGGGAGTGTTTGGCTTCTTCTGTCTTTCCTATAATCTTTTACAGGATCATAGGAAAATTCATTAATGGATCCTGTTGAAGTTGCTCGTCTGGAAGAAGCTGCCCCTCAGCTGCTCAGGAGGCTGAGGCAGGAGAATCTCTTGAACCTGGGAGGTGGAGGTTGCGGTGAGCCGAGATCACGCCATTGCACCCCAGCCTGGGCAACAAGAGTGAAACTCCATCTCAAAAAAAAAAAAAAGAGTCAAAGCAAAGTAGGAAAAGATTAATTTTCACAAAACAGAAAGATACAAAAAAGGTGCTGTTGCGTTAGTCAGGGTGGGATCCAGCCGAACCCCTTGGTGCTGTATAGACAATGTGAGGTTTACCATAGAGGGTGTGGGCTGAACTCTGTCCTCCTAAAATTCATATATGGAAATCCTAACCCTTAGCTCTCCCGGAAAGTGCCTGTATTTGAACACAGGGCATTAAAGAGGTGATTGAGTTTGAATGAATTCACTGGAGGTCACCCTGAATCCAATACAACTGAGGTCCTTCTAAAAGGAAATTGGAGTGTGTTTCAAAATTAAAAAGTATCTGTGCAATTTGCCACTTACCACATGTTTGAGAATTTGACACACACAGGAACTCTTAGAAATATACTGCCTTTAGAGCGTCACACCTTTTCTGGAATAAGCTTGGCACAGAGAACACCAACTAGCCAACCTCACATCAACTGTAACCAAGAATATAAATTTTGCATCTAGCTGAAATGTCATTACAGTTACAAGAAAGAACCACAAGCCTTAGTTGATTTGAGCTTCTTTTTCAAATGTCTTAAAAAAGTCAAACCAGTCCAGGTGCAGTGGTTCATGCCTCTTACCCCAGCCTTTTGGAAGGCCGAGGCAGGCAGATCACCTGAGGTCGAGAGTTCAAGACCAACCTGACCAACATGGAGAAACCCATCTCTACTAAAAATACAAAAAAATTAGCCAGGCGTGGTGGCACATGCCTGTAATCTCAGCTACTCAGAAGGCTGAGGCAGGAGACTCCCTTGAACCCAGGAGACAGAGGTTGCAGTGAGTAGAGACTGGGCCATTGCACTCCAGCCTGGGTGACAAGAGTGAAACTCTGTTTAAAAAAAAAAAAAAAAGTCAAACCAAACAATATTTAAGTAGAAAAAGACTAATTTTCACAGAGTTGAGTGATCATCCATCTTAGTGGCTCAGAGCACGCATTAGCCATCCCGTCATAAGCTGGAGTAGAAGTTTATTGCTTAATAAAGAAGTTTAAGCATTGCAAATTAAAGGAAAAGGATAATTTCCTTTTAGCAAAAAACTAGCTAGATACCACATCAAAATTACAGAAAGAATTGTGTCAGAAATACTGTTTAATAGCAAATGATATTCTGCTGTGAAACGAAATGTTTTTTATTAGGTTATATTTTGTAGAATCCAGCTGACCCTTGGACATCAGAAGGAAGGATTTTCCATAAGAAAAGCTTTAAGACAATTTCATTTAGTGGTGAGAGAGCTCTTTTTCCATGTCACCAGATTATTAATAGCTGGAATTTGTGTTTCATATCAAAGCAGGAAATTAGTCATATCATGTACAAAGAAAGACTTCATGTGGTCCCATCTATTTCAAAAAGGAAAATGTAGTTAAATACAGTATTTAAATTAACTAAAATGGTCAGTGTATAGCAATTACCGAGGCATGATTTTGTCAGATGGCAAAGAGAATGCATTAAAGGGATGAACAGCTGTTTCTCAGTTTACATTTATAGTATTTCAAAATTCAGGAAATGATTTTTGTGTTCTAGTTAGAATCAAATTACAAAAATAACAGAACCAGCCCATAATACAGCATTTTGAATTATAGAGACATTTGGATACTTTCACCATTTTGGCAAAATGATCCAGTTCTAATAAAATCAGAACTGTAACGCAATAAAATCAGGTTTCTTGTTGGAGTGATATATTACGTTAGTGATCGTTTTCACTAGAAAGATATCATTTGCATACCAGATCCAAGCATAGTTTTGCGTGACAGTTTAAGGAAGAACCAATGAACTGGTTTTTAAACTAGAGCATCACAGCTTTTCTGGAACAAGCTTAGCATACGTAGAATATATACCATTCAAGTTTAGCACGTAGCAAACTAGCACGGCTTTTAAAATCATATTATCCCCACTCCTTTTTCTTGTTAGAAAGTTATTCATGCAAATCACTGAATTTCACACAGCAGGATAATTGTAGTATAAAAAGTGAGTTGCTTGACTCAGAGGTTGATTCAAAACTAGGATCAAGCATTTGGGGCATAACAGCCTTTCTGAGTTCTCCCTTGAGGGTGTTAACACATCAATAATTAGTAAGGTCAAGCTGACCTTTCAAGTATTACATCTGGCTGGGTGAGGTGGCTCATTCCTGTAATCCCAGTGATTTGAGAGGCTGAGGTGGAAGGATCGTTTAAGTCCAGGAGTTTGAGACCAGCCTGGGCAACATACCAAGACCCCGTCTCCACAAAAAATGTAAAAATTAGCTAGGCATGGTAGTGCACGCCTGTGATCCTAGCTACCCTGGAGGCTGAGGTGGGAGGATTGCTTGAGCCTGGGTTTTCCAGGCTGCAGTGAGCTGTGATCTCCTGGGCGATCCAGCCTGGGTGACAAGCAAGACCCTGTCTCAAAAAAAAAAAAAAAGAATGCTTTATGTGAAAAATGGAAACGCCAGTATCAAAGGGTTTTTCCACTAAATGGATTCTGGCAAGTGCCTTTGGTTGGCTCCTTTTTCAAGATCCTTATTAAAAACCTACCTTCTTTTTTTTTTTGAGACTAAACTTCACTGTTGCCCAGGCTGGAGTGCAGTGGCACAATCTTGGCATGCTGCAACCTCCCTCCCCCAGGTTCAAGTGATTTTCCTGCCTCAGCCTCTGGAGTAGCTGGAACTACAGGTGCTCATCACCACACACAGCTAATTAATTTTGTATTTTTAGTAGAGACCAGGTTTCACCATGTTGACCAGGTTGGTCTCGAACTCCTGACCTCCCATGATCCACGTGCCTCGGCCTCCCAAAGTGCTGGGATTACAGGTATGAGCAACCTTGCCTGGCCAAAAGACTGACTTCTCAAGCGAGGACAATTTGAGTATCGATAAAGAATAATAATTGCAATGGCTGGAAACAACTCATGATTTTGAAAACGGGTTTGTAAAAAAAGGAAAAAAAAGGGACAGACAGTGCGATCGAACACTCATCCTGCCTTTTCCGAATAAATGTTTCCTCAAAATAACCAAATAGCTGGGAGCATTTTCTCTTTGCAGAATTCTTCCAGCTCACAAACACGGGAGAAATCATAGATTTAGGGTGTCATCATATTGCAAGCTCAGCAGTGATATGATGAAAGAGACCATCAGACATAACTTGTCCCCAAGGGAGGGCACACCGTCATCCATGAAGTGGTCTTGCCGAAAATTCCTCCTGAAACTGAGAGGTCTTCAGACTTTCCCGATTAGATTAAATACAGAGGACAGAGGAGTGCATTTCAGGACATCTCAGGGCTGCAAGCAGCAAAATCCAGGCAGTGGGAAACCCAACAGAATCAACAAGCTAGTTTCTTTGATGAATAAATCACAAAGGGGGTGGAAAAAATAAAGAGAGAAAGTGCGGGAGGGAAAATCCTCCAGAATAAAAGAGACGCGGTATGATCCAATTGCAATGTATGGACTTTATTTGGATTGTGATTCAAACTGTAAAAAAAAAAAAAAATTATATATATATATATATATGCACAATTACAAGACAATTGGAGAAGTGGGGAAATTGAACACTGTGAATATTTGATGAGATCAAGGACTTAGAGCTCAATTTTTAGGTGTGATAATAAAATAGAGGTTGTGTGGGGTTTTTTGGAAAAATATACCCTTATCTTTTAAATACATTTACTGAAATACTTACAGATGAAAGATGATGTCTAGGGTTTACTTTTGTCATCAGAGAGACCAAAATAGATGTCTCTATATTAACTTAGATGGACTCTAAGTTCAAGGAAACAAAATTACCTACAGTTCAAGTGTTCAGGGCCTGGTTGACATGGCAAATTGCTAAATTCCACAAGAAAACCCACACTTGCTAAACTCCCTGACAATACGAGCTATCAGACCCCTTCTAACTCTTTGTTTTTTGTTTTTTGTTTTTTTTGAAACAGAGTCTCATTCTGTTGCCCAGGCTGGAGTGTAGTGGCTCCATCTCGGCTCACTCCAAACTCCGCCTACTGGGTTCAAGTGATTCTCCTGCCTCAGCCGCTCCAGTAGCTGGGGCTACAGGCACCCACCACCACATCTGGTTAATTTTTGTATTTTTAGTAGAGATGGGGTTTCACCATGTTGGCCAGGCTGGTCTCGAACTCCTGACCTCAGGTGATCAACCCACCTCAGCCCTGCAAAGTGCTAGGATTAGAGATGTGAACCACACTGCACCTGGCTTTTTTTTTTTTTTTTTTTTTTTTTTTTTTTTGGTAAAGACAAAGTCTTGCTATGTTGTCCAGGCTATTCTTAGACTCCTGAGTTCAAGCAATCCTCCCCGCTCAGCCTCCCAAAGTGCTGAGATTACAGACGTGAGCCACCGTGCCCAGCCTACCTCTAATTTACAACCCAAACCACTGCAATTCTGATTGGACAAAGGACCAGCCTTAACAAACATACTTTCCTAATAAGCAACTGCAAACCTTAAGCCGGTTTCAGTGCTCATAGAAATGCTCACAAACTGTCTTTGTGTCCTATAGTTCACCTTTTGCTGTAAAAAGCCACATGCCACCTCATTTGTGAATGCCAAAACCCCACCCCAAAGTGAGCACGGGATGTATGTGACCTATATGCTTACCTGATGTCCATGCCTTCAGCTCCTCTCATAAGTATGTATACCTTCCCCTCCAAAACCTCCTAAATATGCATGACTCTATTGTCTAATGAGGAACCTATGAGGCATAAATCCCAAACCATCCTTCTTTTGCTTCTCAAAGAGAGGGCACCTTTAGCACCTGTGGAGACTGTCTCTCTTCTGGTTTGCAAACTGATATCACCAATAAAGCTCTTTTCCCGGCGATTTAGCCATCCTGCTGGTCTTTTGTTTTATTTTTTATTTATTTTATTTTATTCTATTTTGTCACCCAGGCTGGAGTGCAGTGGCACAATCTAGGTTCGCTGCAACCTCTACCTCCCGGGTTCCAGTGATTCTCCTACCTCAGCCTCAGACTAGCTGGGACTACAGGTGCCCACCACCACGCCCAGCTAATTTTTGTATTTTTAGTAGAGACGGGATTTCAACATGTTGGCCAGGCTGGTCTTGAACTCCTGGCCTCAGATGATCTGCCTGCCTCGCCCTCCCAAAGTGCTGGGATTACAGGCGTGAGCCATCTCAGTCACTTTTTAGGCACCCATTCCAAACCTCTGCATTAAACTGTTCTTTGCTTCCCTTCAACCTCTGTGTCATTGCAGCACCCAGTGCCTTCCCTGGAGACCACAGCTTTGCTAATTAAAATGGTTTCCCTGATGCTTGAAGGTGCGGATTATACATGAGTCTTGCATCTATTGAAGCTCTTGCTGTAGAGAACGACTAACAAGTAAAGACGCATCATTCTCCCTGCAGGCTTGATTTACAGAATGGATGTGCTGAAGCCAAAAGCCACTGCTGCTCTGGCCTGAGGAGCCAGTGTTCCCTAGGGACCTATTTGTTCAATTCATCAAGCCAACTTTATCTGGGCCCCCAGGGTCTGGATTTTTGTATTGCATGCGATAAAAGGGCTTTCCTTGGATATTCAAAGACATCCCTAATGCTTTGGGAGGCTACAGTGGGTGGATCATCTGAGGTCAGGAGTTCAAGACCAGCCTGGCCAACATGGTGAAACCCCATCTCTACTAAAAATACGAAATTTAGCTGGGCGTCGTGGTGTGTGCCTGTAATCCTACCTACTTGGGAGGCTGAGGCAAGAGAATCACCGGAACTCGGGAGGTGAAGGTTGCTTGAGCCCAGATCACAACACTCTACTCCAGCCTGAGTGACAGACTGAGACTTGTTTCAAAAAAAAAAAGTATATATGGTTATAGATCATAGAGCCTCCCAAGAGCCTGGGATTACAGGCACCCATCACCATGCTCAGCTAATTTTTGTATTTTTAGTAGTGACAGGGTTTCACCATGTTGACCAGGCTGGTCTTGAACTCCTGACCTCAGGTGATCTGCCTGCCCTGACCTCCCAAAGTTCTGGGATTACCGGTGTGAGCCACCACACCCAGCCACAAACCAAATCTTTATAAAATTATACCCAAAGCAAAAATAAGTAAACGTGACTTCTTCCATTTATTGCTCTGTCTCATGTTATTATCATTGTTTGATTATATGCCCTCCTCCACCCCCACAAAGAATCTGAAACATTTTCTATCATCTGACTTTTTTAATTGGCATCTAAAACTTTTCCTCGGTGTCAATGGTTGCAAAGGATAATATTTCTGGTGTAAATATTGACATTAAAAAATAAAGCTGTCATATCGTTCTCTTAACTGCGTCCATTGAAATCTACATACCGCAGTAATTTGATATCCATCATCATTTGCTTAAAAGATACACGACAAGCTCTTTTTTAATAGTCAAAGACTTTGTAGTTTTCATTTCTCTCCTTGAGCTCATGGTTCCATCCCATTTCCCCTACAGAATTTTATTCTGACACGATCTATTTTTATGCTTGAAAGTATTTTATTAATCGCCCTATTATAGCTCTCTCAACAAAAAAATATATTAGTTAAAATTGCATTTTTTAATTACCTGTGACAAGAAAGCTCTGGAGTTAAATTCTTCTTGTTTGAGCTAACAATACAATTATGAGTGCCCAATTTATCAAAACTAACTCATTATACATTTTGTAAATAATTATTAAGGATAAACATAAACTTTTGTGAGAATCGCATCTCTTAATGAGATAGATGGGGGTGTCTGTTTTTCCACACTGAGTCCATGAATCCGTAGCTGAATGTCTCTTTCCTCAATGAACCCAAATTCAGCAGCCGTTTTCCTCTTTTTATTTTTATTTTTACTTTATTTTTTTGAGACAGGGTCTTGCTCTGATGCCCCAACTGGAGTGCAGTGGTGTGATCTTGGTGCACTGCAACCTCCACCTCCCAGGTTCAAGCAGTTAATTACAGGCACACACCACCATGCCTGGTTAATTTTTATATTTTTAGTAGAGACAGGGTTTCACCATGTTGGCCAGGCTGGTCTCGAACTCCTGACCTCAAGTGATCTGCCTGCCTCAGCCTCCCAAAGTACTGGAATTACAAGCATGAACCACTGTACCCGGCCTCTGTTTATTTTTTAATGCAAGAATGAAAAAATGTCATTCACAAAATAAGTAGGCCGGGTGCGGTGGCTCATGCCTGTAATCCCAGCACTTTGGGAGGCTGAGGCGGGTGGATTGCCTAAGGTCAGGGGTTCAAGAACAGCCTGACCAATATGGTAAAACCCTGTCTCTACTAAAAATACAAAAATTAGTCTGGCGTGGTGGCAGGTGCCTGTAACCCAGCTACTCCACAGGCTGAGGCAGGAGAATCGCTTGAACCCAGGAGGTGGAGGTCGCCGTGGGCCAAGATCATGCCACTGCACTCCAGTCTGGGCAACAAGAGTGAAACTCCGTCTCAAAAAATAAATAAATAAATGAATAAATAAAATAAGTAGATGGGCGCACGGAAGGGGTTTTGTTAGAGTGGCATCCATCAATTATTTATAGGCTGTCAAAGTTAGGTGGGCAGATTCACATAATGATCTACTATCAAGAAAACTGCCATTGCTCTTGTTTTAATGGTTCGGAAGGCTCGGTGTTGGAGACACCTGGCTGAATGATAACCTTGTCCCTGGAGGACATCAGCACCTGGGGCGGGAAGGCCTTGCCTGGTCTTCTCTCCACTCTGTTCCTGGGGCCTGCCCAGTGGTCATCCCCAAGGACCAGAGTAGGTGAGAGCATTGGTGGCTGTGGCTGAGGTCCCAGTGGTACTGACGGTGGTGGTCGCTGGCCAGGAACCCCACCAAGGCTCTAACTATGCACTGCAAAGGCTCTAGCCCTCTGCAAAGCAGTTGGCTTTTTTGTTTTTTGTTAGGCTCGTTTTTGTTTTTTGTTTTTCAGACTAGATCTGGCTCTGTCATCCAGGTTGGGACGCAGTGGTGCAATCTCAGCTCACTGTAGCCTCCGCCTCTTGGGCTCAAGTGATCCTCCCACACCTCAGCCTCCTGAGTAGCTGGGATTACAGGCACACGCCAGTATACCCAGCTACTATTTGTATTTTGTTTGTTTGTTTTTAGATGGAGCCACACTCTGTCGTCAGACTGGAGTGCAGTGGCGCAATCTCAGCTCACTGCAACCTCCATCTCCCAGGTTCAAGTGATTCTCCTGCCTCAGCCTTCTGAGTGTGCGCCACCATGCCGGGCTAATTTTTGTATTTTTAGTAGAGACGAGGTTTCACCACGTTGGCCAGGATGGTCTCAATCTCTTGACCTCGTGATCCACCTGCCTCAGCCTCCCAAAGTTCTGGGATTACAGGCGTGAGCCACTGCGCCCATCCTAATTTTTGTATTTTTAATAGAGACAGGGTTTCACCATGTTGGCCAGGCTGGTCTTGAACACCTGACCCCCGGTGATCTGCCCACCTTGGCCTCCCAAAGTGCTGGGATTACAGGCGTGAGCCACCACGCCTAGCCAACAGGGACAGCCTTTTTATTTATTATTTCTGTGAAATAGGAGAACAGAATTCTTGGAAGGAAACCAAGGCTGCAAAGGAAAATCTTGATTGCAGCTGCTTTCTCAGATGGATCTGTTCTGGGAGACTGAATCTCTAGGGTCCTCGTAGGGCCCAGCTAAGACTAGCGATGCCAGGGGCTCTCAGGGCTTAGCCAGAAGCATGCAACCAAGTGCTCGTTGGGCACCAGCCTTGCACCAAGAGGACATCAGCTCCCTGGAAAGGCCCTGCCTGGTCTTCTCTCTGCTCTGTTCCCAGGGTCTGGCCAGTGGACATCTCCAAGGACCAACAGAGGTCAGTGCACTGATGGCTGCAGCTCAGGCCTCGATGGTGCTGATAGTGGGAGTCACGGCCAGGAAGCCCAGGAAGACTAACTACGCCCCACTCAAGCTAACAAGCAAAAACAGGGAAGCCCAATGGACTTCGCTTTCATGGAGCCAGCTGTCACTTTGCTCAAGCTTTCAAGGGATTTCCAACAGGTTTTAGCCAGAGATTTCCATCAGTAGAGCTGAAACCCATTTCATGGATTGGTTACTTTATGTGTGCATTCACTTCTTCACTCATCAAACAGGTAGGAAATGGAGCATTCAGTGGGTTTTCACTCTGTGTGCCAGGCCCTAATCCAGGCACCAAAGGCAGGAGGATCATGTCAGGTCAGGAGTTTGAGACCAGCCTGGGCAACACAGCAAGGCCTCATTTCTACAAAAAAATTTTTTAATTAGCCAGACATGGTGGTACACAGCGGTAGTCCCAGCTGCTTGGGAGAGTGAAGTAGGGGGATCACCCAGGAGGTTGAGGCTGCAGCGAGCCATGATCGCACCACTGCACTGCAGCCTGGGAGACAGCAAGACCCTGTCTAAAAAAGAAAAAAAAGTAGACAGGGCACGGTAGCTCCTGTGATCCCAGCACTTTGGGAGGCTGAGGCGGGCAGATCACAAGGTCAGTAGATCAAGTCCATCCTGGCTAACACTGCAAAACCCCGTCTCTACTAAAAGTACAAAAAATTATATGGATGTGGTGGTGGGCACCTGTAGTCCCAGCTACTCAGGAGGATGAGGCAGGGGAATCACTGGAACCCAGGAGGCGGAGTTTGCAGTGATCTGAGATCACGCCACTGCACTTCAGCCTGGGCGACAAAGCAAGACTCCATCTCAAAAAAAAATAGTAATTGTACCACTATAATCTACAACCAGATGCACTCTTTGATATGATTTGGCTGTGTCCCCATCCAAATCTCATCTTAAATTGCCGTTCCCATAATCCCCACGTGTCGTGGGAGGGAGTCGGTAGAAAGTGATTGGGTCATGGGGCAGTTTCCTCATGCTGTTCTTATGATAGTGAGTGAGTTTTCACAAGATCTGACAGTTGTCGTTGTTGTTGTTCAGACAGAGTCTGGCTGTGATGCCCAGGCTGGAGTGCAACGGTGCAATCTTGGCTCGTTGTAACCTCTGCTTGCCGGGTTCAAGCAATTCTCCTGCCTCAGCCTCCCAAGTAGCTGAGGTTACAGGTGCCCCCCCACCATGCCTGGCTAATTTTTGTATTTTTAGTAGAGACGGGGTGTCACCATGTTGGCCAGGCTGGTCTCAAGCTCCTGACCTCAAGTGATCCGCCTCCCAAAGTGCTGGAATTACAGGCGTGAACCACGGTGCCCAGCCAGATCTGATGTGGTTTTTTTTTTTTTTTTGAGATGGAGTCTCTTGCACCAGGCTGGAGTGCAGTGGCACGATCTCAGCTCACTCCAACCTCTCCCTGGTTCAAGTGATTCTCCTGCCTCAGTCTCCCAAGCAGCTGGGATTACGGGCATGCATCACCATGCCCAGCTAATTTTTGTATTTGAGTAGAGACGGGGTTTCACCATGTTGGCCAGGATGGTCTCAACCTACTGACCTCATGATCTACCTGCCTTGGCCTCCCAAAGTAGATCTGATGGTTTTAAGCATCTGGCATTTCCCTTGCTTGTACGTCTCCCTCCTGCCACCCTGTGAAGAAGGCACCTGCTTCCCCTTCAAATTTCATCATGATTGTAAGTTTCCTGAGGCTTTCCCAGCCATGCAGAACTGTGAATCAAATTTCTTTCCTTTATAAATTACCCAGCCTCAAGATTTCCTTATAGCAATGTGAGAATGGACTAACGCTCAAACCTCGATATAATTCTGCTTTAATATAACTTCTAAAAAATTTTATATAATTTTACACATACTAAACTTCCACAACAATAGGCTTAGCACTGGACCAGAAAAGTACAGTGGGTCTCCTGTCCTCAGGGGCCCCACCATGGGGAGGTGTCTGCAGGGAGATCAACAACTCCCGCCTGCTGGAATGAAAATCCAAGCCCTGGATGCAGCAAGACAGAAAGAAATTGAGGGTCTGATGGCTGTTGGGCTGCAGTCCCTGACACTGTTGGCCCTGAACAACCCCTAGTCAACCCCTGACATGTTATCATTTGAAGATGGGGTGGGGAGCACTCGGATCTCCAAGGGTTTCTTGACATTCACCTCCCAGAAATCCACCTTCTAAACATTCACCTTCCAGAACTCCGCCCCCTTCACATTCACCTTCCAGAACTCCACTTCCTTGACATTTGCCTTCCAGAATTCTGCCTTCTTGGTGCCCTGTGTCAGAAGCATTTTCAGGAGTGGGGAGGACAGGGAGCAAGCAGCGGGGAGCAGACACTTCCCCTCTATGCCAGCATCAATGTCCCTCGCCCTTGCATCTCTCCTGGTGGCCCCCTGCCACCTCCCCACCCTAAATCAGAGCCCAGTGCCAGGCCTGGTCAGATCCTGAATGTGCCTATTGTCTCTGTCTTCCTGTCTGCCTGCAATTTAAGACTGCCATGACATGAAGAGCTTCAGTTTGTCGACTGCCACCACTGCATTGGCTAACAGGATTTTCAATTCCCCTCTCTCTACATTTTTCCTCTCATTCTTTCTCTCTCCTCTCTCTCTTTTTCTCTCTCTTCCTGCTTTCTTTTCCTTTTTTGGGAGTCTGATTTATTGGGTATGAAACTTACCTATGATATGAAATTTACATATGGTATGGAATTTACATACCATAAAATTCACTCCTAGAGACCAGGCACAGTGGCTCGTGCCTGTAATCCCAGCGCTTTGGGAGGCTGAGGCAGGAGAATAGCTTGAGCCCTGGAGGTTAAGGCTGCAGTGAGCCAGGACTGCACCACTGCACTCCAGCCTGGGTAACAGAGTGAGATCCTGTCTCTTAAAAAAAAAAGAAAGAAAATCTCATTTTCGTGTTCATTTCTATGAGGTTTGTTGCTGTTGTTGCTGTTTTGAGACAGAGTCTTGCTCTGTTGCCCAGGTTGGAGTACAGTGGCACAATCTCTGCTCATTGCAACCTCTGCCTTCCAGGCTCAAGCGATTCTCCTGCTTCAGTCAACCAAGTATCTGGGATTACAGCTGCACACCACCACACCACGCTAATTTTTGTATTTTTAGTAGAGTCAGGGTTTCACCATGTTGGCCAGGCTGGTCTCGAACTCCTGACCTCAAGTGATCCACCGCCTCAGCCTCCCAAAGTGCTGGGATTACAGACGTGAGCCACCATGCCTGGCCATTTCTATGAGTTTTCAAAAATACATATAGTCATGTAACAATCGCAGTCAAGACAGAGGACATTATTATCACCCTAACAAATTCCCTTGTGACCCTTCTGTAGTCAACCCCTTCTGTGTACCCACCCTGGCAACTGAAGGTATGTTTTCTGCTGCTCCTAGAGTTTTGCCTCTTCCAGATTCTTGTTTCCTTCCTCCCTCCTTTTGTCCTTCCCCCCTTCCTCCCTCCTCTCTTCCTCCTTTCCCTCTTTCTCTCCCTCCCGTCTTTTTCTGCGCCTCTTTCCCTTCCTTCTTCCCTCCCTCCTTCCTTTCCCTTCTTCCATTCCCTTCCCTCTCTTCTTCCTCCCCTCCTTCCTCCCTTTTTTCTTCTTCCTCATTCTTTCCTTTCTCCTTTAGCAGTGAACTTCTTTCTGCAAATGAACAAGAAGGAAAGCAAACCAATTTTTTTAAGGAAACAAATTCTGTATGCTTCCTGATGAATGCTGGTCTACTTAGCTCAAGGGAAGAATTTGAGAGCAGAAATTTCTTTGCTTTTCCTGGCCAGAACTCATGCTGAGATGCGGGGAGGAAGTTATATTATTATTCTGACGGAGCTGAGAATTTATTTGGATGAAAAATCGATCACCACTTGGGCAGGAATGGGGTCTTATGGCAGGAACGGAACGCCAGGGTCACCATGGGCCTCAATACACTAGACTCCAAATTAATAGCTCAGCTCCTAGTTCCTTGTAAACTCGAGATCTTGGCCATGTTTTCTTGGCTGTGAGTTAATAATTGCAACCTGTGTTCCAAGAAAGGCTTCATTCTGCTTTAAATGAGCAACAGAAAAAAAGCCAGTTTCCAAATATGTGCAGCGTGAGACACATTCGCATCAGAAACTCATCAGCAACAAAAGGGAGAGGGTGGCTTGGGCCACCCCATGGCTAGGCTGCAAGATGGAGTGATTCAAGACATTCTCCAATGAAGTGTCAGCGTCTCCAGCTCTGTCCCTCACATGCCATGAGGACACCTCTCTGTGCAGATGGCCTCAGCCCTTCCTAGGAAGAGCTTGGGGGTGCAGAGGTGCAGAGCTGGGAAGAATGGGGCACAGGAGTGGCATGGACACTGCATGTCGGAGCCCCCAAATCTCCCCTTTGTTCTCATATCCTAACCCTAATATCCTTCCCAAAGGGGTCAATTTCCTAAAGCTGCCTGATGGTTTTTCTTTCCTGATACCAAATATGTGGTGTCTTCTCTGACACCAACCAATGCTCCAGTCCTTCCACACCACTGGGTGTCTTACAGTTCAATCTGAACCTGACACTAACTTCTGGAGTTAGTGCAGATGACCGTCATGTCCCTGTGCCTCGAGTGGCTGTCCCTCTGTGTGTGTCTGTGTCCTAATCTCCATTCAGGTGGAATTTAGGCCCACCCTAAAGACCTCATTTGGACTTAATTCCCTCTTAATTTTATTTTATTTTATTTATTTCAGATGGAGTTTCCAGTGTTGCCCAGGCTGGAGTGCAGTGATGCAATCTCAGTTCACAGCAACCTCCACTCCCGGGTTCAGGCAAATCTCATGCCTCAGTCTCCTGAGTAGCTGGGATTACAGGTGTGCACCATCACGCCCAGCTAGTTTTTGTATTTTCGTAAAGATGGGGGTTCACCATGCTGCCGAGACTCGTCTTGAACTCCTGGGCTCAAGCGATCCTCCCACCTTGGCCTCTGAAGTGCTGGGATTACAGGCATGAGCCGCCGCACCTGGGTTTAATTACCTTTTCAAAGGCCCAGTTTCGAAATAAGGTTACATTCTGAGGGGCTGGGGATTCAGATTTCAACATATTAATTTTGGGTGGACACATTCCAGCTCATAACACCAAACATGGCAAGAGAGGAATGCCGCAGAAAGAGATGGAGGGAGAAGAAGGTCACCAAAGGGGAAAACGGGACTGAGGAAGGCACAGAGAGAAATAAGGCAGCAGGACAGGCTCATGGGGCCAGGCTTCTGAGGGTGGGAGGTGGGCTTCCTGGAGGAGGTGGTCGCTGGGTCGGGGTTGTAAGAAGCAGCATTGTGTTATGTCTAATAGGGACATTAACACTGGAGTCAGGCTGATGTTGATATGTGTTCGGCTGTAGATACTCAGCTGGGCAAGTTACTTAACCTTGATTCCCTCCTCTATGAAACAGGGCGTCTCATACATCCACAGAGTTATTAAACGCAATAAATACACCAGGCACAGTGGCTGATGCCTGGAATCCCAGCGCTTTGAAAAGCTGAGGTGGGAGAATCACTAGAGGTTAGGAGTTCAAGACCAGCCTGGGCAACGAAGCAAGACCCCATCTCTGCAAAAAAAAAAAAAAAAAAAAAAAAGGGCTGGGCAAGGTGGCTCACGCCTGTAATCCCAGCACTTTGGGAGGCTGAGGTGGGTGGATCACTTGAGGTCAGGAGTTTGAGACCAGCCTGACCAACATCGTGAAACCTCGTCTCTATTAAAAATAGAAAATTGTTTTTGGTGGCATATGCCTGTCATCTAAGCTATTTGGGAGGCTGAGGCATGAGCATCGCTTGAACCTGGGAGGCAGAAGTTGCGGTGAGCCTAGATTACGTCACTGCATTCCAGCCTGGGCAACAAAAGCAAAATTCTGCCAAGAAAAAAAAAAAAAACTTAAAAAAATTAGCTGGGTGTGGTGGCGCACCTGTAGTTCCAGCTACTCAGGATACTGCGGTGGGAAGATCGCTTGAGCCTGAAGGTCGAGGCCACCATGAGCTGACATCGTGCTTTCCATGACAGTGAGCACTGACAATAACTATTATGGTGCCTAGTGAGCAGGGCTTCTGGGACCAGCTGGAGGGGTGGGAGTGAGTGATGTGGCTGTGGGGGGCAAGGACATGAGCTGGTGGGGCCTGAGCAGGGTGTGGGTGGGCACCCACTGTGGAAGAGGTGGAGCGGGGAACGCAGGGTTGGGCAGAGGCTGGGTAAGCAGGAAGCTGGCCAGACCAGGAGTCCCAGGCTCCACCTAAGCCAGACAGACCCCTGTTCTTCCTGTTCCAGTCCTAGCAGGGCCCACAGGGTTGTGCGCGCACACGCGTGTGTGTGTGTGTGTGTGTGTGTGTGTGTGCGCGTGCGCGCATGCGTGCGTGTGTGTGTGTGTGTTGGGGTTGGCAGTGCCCTGGGGGAGGAGTGCCACAGGCCAGATGCTACTGGAGGTTGGAACCGATAAGGCAGCATCATGAAGGAAGGTAGGAGCAGGGTCAGGGAACTCTGGCAATTTGGCTGCCATCAGAGGCCACCCGTTTGGGCCAGGGGCCCCCACATGGTAGCTGACCCCAAAGAAGGGCAAATCAGAGCCCTACTCTCCTGGAAGGTAGGTCAGGCCCAGGCCCAGAGGCCCGCAGTGTCACAGTCATCCCCTGCCCAGACGTCCCCCAGCAGGCCTACAGCCATCTTATCCACGGCCTGGAAATAGGTATCCGTCTCTTTCAGTAATAATCCACGATGGGGGCTGGGCGTGGTGGCTCATGCCTGTAATCCCAGAACTTTGGGAGGCTGAGGCAGGCAGATCACCTGAAGTCAGGAGTTCAAGACCAGCCTGGCCAACTTGATGAAACCCTGTCTCTACTAAAAAAAAAAAATACAAAAATTACCAGACATAGTGGCGCACACCTGTATTCCCAGCTGTTTAGGAGGCTGAGGCTAAAGAATCGCTTGAACCCAAGAGATGGAGGTTGCAGTAAGCCAAGATCACACCACTGGGTGATCTGGGTGACAGAGCAAGACTCCATTTCAAATAATAATAATAATCATGCAGGATGGGCCTCTGAGCTCCAACACTGACCCCAATAGGAGCAGAAGGACCTACAACTGTCCCGCCACCCTGTGGGAGAAGAAGGTACACTCAGCCCAGGTGGCTGTCAGGGAGCCATCACCCAAGGCTGCTCCAAGCCCCCCAACTATCCAGCCTCCAGGGAAGCCAGAGCCTGAAGATACCATGACTCATTAGCTTTTATTTTTAGTTTTATGCCACAGAAGATGTGTAGTAATGAGACCAGCTTAAATGTCTTGCTATAAAAAGGACGATGGGTGGGGGGTGGTGGGAAGAGAGAGAAAGTCATACAGACATGGATGGACAAGAGATCAAAAGGAAGAAAAGAAATATACTAAGACGTTAGCAAGGTTTTCTCTAAGTGTAAAGACTGGGAGAAATCTTCAAGTATTTCTATAAATGATATATAGTATTTTTATAATCAGAAACATCCATGTTAAATAAATACATCAGGCATGGGAGGGCCTGAGAAAGCTCTCTTGAGTCAATGCGATGTAGGTTTTCTACCCAGTTACCAGTCTTGCTGTAAAGGACCCACCTCTTTCCCAGGGATTTCAAAGAAGGTTCTAGAACCATCACAAAATTAGGTGGGCATGGTGGCATACGGCTGTAGGCCCAGCTATTTGAGAGAATGAGGTGGGAGGAACGCTTAAGCTCAGGAGGTTGAGGCTGCAGTGAGCTGTGATTGCACCACTGCACTCTAGTCTAGGTGAAAGAATGAGACCGTTTCTTGGAAGAAAGAAAGGGAAGGGGGGAAGGGAGGAAGGGAGGGAGGAAGGGAGGGAGGGAAGGAGGGAGGGAGGAAAGAAGGGAGAAGAAAGAAATTAATTTATAATTTCCTTCTGTAGTTGCTAGACATAAGAAAAATAGAAATGGGCTGGGCATGGTTGCTCATGTCTGTAATCCCAGCACTTTGGGAGGCCACAGTGGGCAGATCATGAGGTCAGGAGTTAGAGACCAGCCTGACCAACATGGTGAAACCCCATCTCTACTAAAAATATAAAAATTAGCTGGGTGTGGTGGCATGTGCCTATAATTCCAGCTACTCAGGAGGCTGAGGCAGGAGAATTTCTCAACCTGGGCAGCGGAGGTTGCAGTGAGCCAAGATCATACCACTGCACTCCAAGCTAGGTGACAGAACGAGACTCCATCTCAAAAAAAAAAAAAAAAAAAAAAA
>NW_022437099.1:917980-937694 GCF_009761245.1 Sapajus apella | reverse complement strand
AAAAAAAAAAAAAAAAAAAAAAAAGAAAAGATATGTATGATTTCCAAAGAGTAGTGGGTCCCAATTTGCTGGAATGGAAACTACACCCCAAAAACCACAGTGGTCAGGGCTACTGTGGTCTGCTAAAGCTCACAAAAGTCAACCAAAGTCGTGTCCCACATTCCCTGCAAATAGTGTGCTCAGGAGTCCCAGGGACTTCAAAGAAGGTTCTAGAACCATCATGGGCCACACACACACCCTTGAAACTAAAACAGTATGGTAGCTGGCTTCCAAGATGGCACCAAGTCTTTCTGGCTTCCTGGTATTCATACCATGGAGTTCCCTTTCTCCAAGAATAGGGCTGACCTGTGTGGAGTCCATGCCAGCCACGACAGTGGTGTTTCTGTAGTCTAAGCACGTGGCACATGGGATCGTCCCTCAGTCACCACCCAGAGAAGCGAAGGTCAGGTGTGTCTGCTCTGGGGTCCTGTCCTTCCTGCTCCCCTGCCCCACTGAGACCCTTCCCAACAGAGCCCCACTCCAGGCTTCAGCCTCCCCCTCCGTGAGCTTTCTCAACTCATTTCTTCCATTCGGGACTGGGGACGTTGAGTCACTCTGAAGCAGCTTGACAAAATAGCTCACAAAAGTGTTTTTTATTTTAATAATAATCGGCACCAGATGCTTCCCCAGTGAGACTCCTCGCTTGAGTTGTGATAAACACAGCAACTGGAAAGTCACTTTATTAAACCATAAATGCTCTCTACAAATCACAGATAAATTAGCTCGTGGCAGGAGCTGTGAGGGAGCCCAGCCTGGTGCTTTAACTCCTCCGCCAGGGAAGGAAAAGGTAATGACATCCTCTGAACACTTTCTCATTAGGCCTTTAAAATTCTCCAGGCTGAGTGTGGTGGCTCACACCTATAATCCCAGCACTTTGGGAGGCCGAGGTGGGTGGATCTCTTGAGGGTGGGAGTTCGAGACCAGCCTGGCCAACATGGTGAAACCCCGTCTCTACTAAAAAGAATACAAAAAATAGCTGTGTGTAGTGGCAGGCGCCTGTAGTCCCAGCTACTCTGGAGGCTCAGGCAGGAGAATCACTTGAACCCGGAAGATGGAGGTTTCAGTGAGCCAAGACCATGCCACTGCACTCCAGCCTGGGCAACAGAGTGAGACTCCATCTCAGAAAATAAAATAAATAAAACAAAAAATAATAAAAATAAATTAAAATCCCCAATATTGGCATAGTGACTCACACCTGTAATCCTAGCACGTTGGGAGACTGTGGCAGGTGGATCACTCGAGCCCAGGAGTTCAAGACCAGCTGAGCAACATAGGGAAACCCTGTGTCTACAAACACACAAAAATTAGCCAGGCATGGAGGTGTGTGCCTGTAGTCCCAGCTACTCAGGAGGCTGCCGTGGGAGGACTGTTGGAGTCTGGGAGTCAAGGCTGAAGTGAGCTGTGACTGCACCACTGCACTCCAGCCTCCAGCCTGGGCAATGGAACAAGATTCCTTCTTTCAAAAAAAAAAAAAAAAAAAAAAAGACCTGATGTCATTCTGTCCTATGGGGGGTTTGGACATAAATGCAGATGTGCACATATGTGTCAAGGACGCTGAGAATGGAGGGAGGGAAAGGAAAAAGCCACCTTTGCAACCAGCCCTGGTGGCATGGGTCCCCATCACAGCCCACCTGTCCATCAGGTTCCCCTGTTAGGGACGACAGTCTGCAGGGCACAGGACCAGCCACGAGAGGGTGTTCAACCTTAACGTCCCCAGATAACACCTGCATTTGAGCAGCAGCCACCTGGAGACTGAAGATTGCAAACGAAGCCACTGGCCCATACCCACCATGATCTTGAGAAATCCCTTCCTCTCCCTTGGGCTGTTTTTACAGCTACAAAATGGGATCAATGGGGAAATCACTGATTTCCAAACTGTCCCTGATGGAGCCCTAGCAGAGTCACCTTAGGGACCTTCAGACTGGTCTTGAACACCTGACCTCATGATCCGCCCGCCTCAGCCTCCCAAAGTGCTGGAATTACAGGTGTGAGCCACTGCGCCCAGCCTTTAAATTTTAATTATTTAATTTTTTAGAGACAGGGTCTCGCTCTGTCACCCAGGCTGGAGTCCAGTGGTGCAATCATGCGCAAGCCTGCAGGTACGCAGGCTCAAGCCATTTCTCAAGTCAGTTAATATTATGAACCAGGCATAAGAGTGTACTCAACTAACACATAAATGTTTTGTTTTGTTTTCGAGATGAAGTCTCACTCTGTTGCCCAGGCTGGAGTGCAGTGGTGTGATCTCAGCTCACTGCAACCTTCACCCTCTGGGTTCAAGTGATTCTCCTGCCTTGGCCTCCCAAGAAGCTAGGATTATAGGCGTGTGCTATCACACCTGGCTAATTTTTGCATTTCTAGTAGAGACAGGGTTTCGCCATGTTGGTCAGGCTGGTCTCGAACTCCTGACCTCCAACTCCTCCACCCACATTGGCTTCTCAAAGTGCTGAGATTACAGGCTTGAGCCACCATGCCCTGACAATACATAAATGTCATAGGCTAAGTATTTCACAACAAACTAGGTAGCCGAGATCACAGCACTGCAGTCCAGCCTGGGCAACAGAGTGAGACTGTCTCAAAGAAAAAGAAGAAAGAAATATAAAATGGTGGATTTTTTAAGATAGAGTTAGTTATGTCAAGAGCACTCTAAGCCCAAAAACAAGGTAGGGTGCTGGCAAAAAAAGGAGTGGGAGGCTTTTTTGGACATGACTCAAACACACCCAATGATTGCTTACGATTGTGTTTATTTTCTTTCAGCTTCTGCCTCTCCAAGTACGTTCTCTGACCGAATTCATTCATCAAAACCAGAGTGCTTGGCCGGGTGTGGTAGCTCACGCCTGTAATCCCAGCACTTTGGGAGGCAGAGGCAGGCAGATCAGGAGGTCAAGAGATCGAGACCATCCTGGTCAACATGGTGAAACCTCATCTCTACTAAAAATACCAAAAAAAAAAAAGAAAAAAAAAAAAAAGCTGGGCATGGTGGCACACGCTTGTAATCCCAGCTACTCGGGAGGCTGAGGCAGGAGAATTGCTTGATCCTGAGAGGCAGAGTTTGCAGTGAGCCGAGATTGCACCATTGCACCCCAACCTAGCAACAGATCGAGACTCCATCTCAAAAACAAAAACAAAAACAAAAAAACAGAGTGATCCAGAACTCTCCCCTCAAGAGCTAAACATCTAAAATCACTATAATAAGATTCAAATAAAGAGAAATGACTGACTCAAAGGAAGAAAAACAAACATTTTGATTTCAATTTCTCCTCTTCCTCTCCCTTCTTATTAAAATACTTATCCTCTATGATTAGGCATGTTGAACTCTAATGAGTCACTGGAATTACCATTGTTTATTACTTTGATGTGAGATTTTTTATTATTTGTTCAGTCTGAAGTCCAGTCATGGATTTACTGCTTTTCCCGTGACCAGTTTTATTTATATTATTATTTTATTTTATTTTATTTATTTTGGAGACAAAGTCTTACTCTGTTGCCCAGGCTGAATTGTAGTGGCGTGATCTTGGCTCACTGCAACCTCTTCCTCCCAGGTTCAAGCGATTCTCCTGCCTCAGCCTCCCAAGCAGCTAGGATTACAGACACCCACCACCACACCCGGCTAATTTTTGTATTTTTAGTAGAAACAGGGTTTCACCATTTT
The DNA here is from genome assembly GCF_009761245.1 of Sapajus apella. Taxonomy (NCBI): domain Eukaryota; kingdom Metazoa; phylum Chordata; class Mammalia; order Primates; family Cebidae; genus Sapajus; species Sapajus apella. The sequence continues at coordinate 934,006 of NW_022437099.1, read as the reverse complement.
GGCCAGGCTGGTCTCAAACTCCTGACTTCAAGTGATCTGCTGGCCTTGGCCTCCCAAAGCGCTGAGATTATATGCATAAGCCACAACACCTGGCCCCATGACCAGTTTTAAAATATTTGATTTAAGCTGTCAGTGCATAAAGAACTTCAGGTATCTTCATAAATGGAGATTCCAATGAGTGTTTTATTGTTGGAAAGAAAACTGAATAGGAAATAATGCTGCTAACACTAAAATGGTCTCTGTAGCCACAAAAAAAAAAAAAAAAAAAGACACTTTAAAGAGGCAGAAAGAAAGAAGAGAAATAGAGGGGTAAGATTGATAGGTACAAGCCAGACACTTTGATTTTTTTTTTTTCTTTTGAGATAGAGTCGGGCTGGTGTGATCTCGGCTCACTGCAACCTCTGCCTCCCGGGTTCAAGTGATTCTCCTGCTTCAGCCTCCAGAGTGGCTGGGATTACATGTGCCTGCCACCATGCCCAGATCATTCTTTTTTTTTTTTCAGCCTCCCCATGTATTTTTAGTAGAGATGGTGTTTCAGTACGTTGTCCAGGCTGGTCGAACTTCTGACCTTGTGATCCACCCGCCTCAGCCTCCCAAAGTGCTGGGATTACAGGTATGAGCCACCACATCTGGGGACACTTTAATTTTAAAGTCTAGAGAACCACACTACACTCAGCTCATCTTTTTTTGTTTTTGTTCTGTTTTTGTTTTTTTTGAGACAGGGTCTCTCTCTGTCACCCAGGCCGGAGTGCAGTGGCACGATCACTGCTCACTGCAGCCTCAACCTCCTGGGCTCAAGCAATGCTCCCACCTCAGCCTCCTGAGTAGCTGGGAACACAAGCGTGCCCCACTACGTCTGTCTAACTTATTTTGATATTTCGTAGAGACAGAGTCTTACTACATTGCCCAGGCTGGTCACAAATGCCTGGACTCCAGCAATCCTCCTGCCCCAGCCTCCCAAAGTGCTGGGATTACAGGCATGAGCCACTGTACCCAGCCACTCAAGTCCTCTTAAAGGCTACGTGTTCCGTGAGGTTTAATTCACACTTTACTGGGATGTGTGGAATATCTTTCCCAGCAGGGGCACTTAGAAAACATTTGCCACCTGAGGTCAGGAGTTTGAGGCCAGCCTGGCCAACATGGTGAAACCCCGTCTCTACTAAAAATACAAAAAGTAGCCAGGTATGGTGGTGCATACCTGTAATCTTAGCAATTCAGAAGGCTGAAGCAGTAGAGTTGCCTGAACCTGGGAGACAGAGGTTGCAGCAAGCCGAGATTATACCACTGCATTCCAGCCTCGGCAACAAGAGAAAAACTCCACCTCAAAGAAAAAAAAAAAAAAAAAAAAACCGGCCAGTCACAGCAGCTCACGCCTGTAATCCCAGCACTTTGGGAGGCCAAGGCACATAGATCACCTGAGGTCAGGAATTCAAGACCAGCCTGGCCAACATGGTGAAACCCCGTCTCTACAAAATACAAAAAACTTAGCCGGGTATGGTGGCAGGCACCTGTAATCCCAGCTACTCAGGAGGCTGAGACAGGAGAATCATTTGAGCCCAGGAGGTGGAGGTTGCAGTGAGCCAAGATTACACCACTGCATTCTAGCCTGGGCAACAAGAGAAAAACTGCGTCTCAAAAAAAAAAAAAAAAAAGGAAAGAGAAAAGTTTGCCAAATGAACAAATAATGAATGACAGCTGTGTCCCATGCTGTCTGAGCGCTTTCAGAAACAGGATCACCCTGAGTCCCGCCTGAGCTGGCAAAGGAGCTATTATTTATTATCCCCATTTTACAGATGAGGTTATTGGGGTCCAGATAGGTTCAGTAAACGTCCCATTATTACAGAGCCAGTAATTAATGATCAAAGTCCAGGGGTGTTTAGGCTGAGTCCAGGGCCTTTTCCTCTATGTCACAACAAAGCCAGAATGGACTTGAGGGTGGACTTGAAAAGAAGGCTGGTTGAAATTCAGAAGGTTGTAGCAAGGAGGAGAAGCCGGATCAGTCACCCTGCAACTGGTTACTGCCTCCTGAAATCAACAGACAGGTTCTCCAGAGATACCTTCTCAGAGACATATCTTCCAGACCTCTCCTGTGGGAAGTAAAGTTCCTTTTTAAGTTTCCTTTCTTGTTAAAGAACAAGTGTGCTAATAACTCTTTGTTAAGCCCTATCCTATGTAGCTGTTAAACATGCCGTGGTTACAGGCATGCAGTACATTCTATGTCCTTGTACTTTCACCAAGATATCTGTGCTGGAAGTGCTCACAGGCATGTCCCAGCTCGCCATTGCTTTTACCTGTTTAGAAGAGTTTTCAGTTGTTAGCCAATCGCATTTTAGTTTAGATTGTGAGGTCTGGCTCCAGCCAATGGAGATCAGACACAGTAAGGATGACCCCAAATGCATAAGGGATAAATATCTGTGTATTCCCTTTGTTCATTGTACTCTCACAGCATGATGGCTACTGGGAGTACCCTTCATGCAATCCAGGAAGGAAACATTGCATTGCTGAAAGATCCTTTGCCTCAGTGCTAATTTTCTTTTTTTTCCCTTTTTTTTTTTTTTGCAGCACCGACATCTATTTCCAACACCTCTTATAACTGCAGAATATCCTGTCTCCTTCCTCTGATAGCAGCATCTTTTTTTTTTTTTTCCAGAGACAGATTCTCACTCTGTCACCCAGGCTGGAGTACAGCAGCATGATCATAGCTCACTGCAGCCTCCATGTCATGGGCTCAAGCAATCCTCCTGCCTCGGCCTTCCGAGTAACTGGGACTCCAGTTGCACACCATCACACATGGGTAATTTTTTTAAAAAATTTTGTAGGGTCAGATCTCACTATGTTACTCAGGCTGATCCCAAACTTCTGGGTTCAAGTGACTCTCCAGTCTTAGCCTTTCAAGTGGCTGGGATGATAGGGATGTGCCGCCATGCCTAGCTGATTTTATTTCATTTTATCTTTTGTAGAGATGGGGTCTCACTATATTGCCCAGTCTGACCTCTTGGGCTCAAGCAATCCTCCCACCTCAGCCTCCCAAGTAGCTGGGACTACAGGCATGCACCACCACACGTGGCTAATTTTTAAACTTTAGAGTCAGATCTCACCATGCTGCCCAGGTTGATCCTCCCACCTTGGCCTTGAGAGTAACAGATAGCAGCGTCTTTGGTGTCTGGACACTTGGACACTGGGGAGGCAGGGATAGAGGAGGCAGCAGGACCCTCTTCCAAAGGATCAAGTGTCAAATCCAGCCTGGCCTCTTCCTGCTTCGTGCCTAGAAGTCTATGCCTGCCTCCCTCAGTTCTCCTTAGGGGAGTGGTTCTCAACCTGGGTCGCACACTGGACTTACGTGCAAGCTTAAAAAACACTGATGCAGAGGCTGGGCACTGTGGCACACACCTGTAATCCCAGCACTGTGGGAGGCCAAGGCAGGCAGATAATCTGAAGTCAGGAGTTTGAGATCAGCCTGACCAACATGGTGAAACCCCTAAAAATACAAAAATGAGCTGTGTGTGGTGGCAGGTACCTGTAATCCCAGCTACTTGGGAGGCTGAAGCTGGAGAATCGCTTGAACCCGGGAGGTGGAGATTGCTGTGAGCCGAGATCACACCATTGCACTCCAGCCTGGACAACAAAAGCGAAACTCCATCTCAAAGAAACAAACAAACAAAAAAAAAACACTGATGTGTGGGCCTCACCCTAAAGAGTGTGATTAAAATGCACAGCCAGGGTTGGGGACTAGCTGCCCTGGGAGAGGTGGGTACATCTGGGAAGAATATTGATGCTTCCTGACCCCCAGAAAACATCCACCACCCTGGTGTTGGAGGCAAATAGGGATGAAAAGGAGAGTGTGCGCTGGTCTGGTCATCAGTTCCAGAATCTGGGCATCACCCCAGTGGAACATTTTGAAGTGACAGGCGTCACCGCCAGGTTCCGATCAAGTTCTAGGGTGTGCCTGGGAGGTGGAGGTTTTGCTTAGATAAATATACCACCTGCAGACCATCCAGCCTCTGGAGATTTAGGGTTGAGCCGAGTTTCGACGGAAAGAGGCAGCTCTTTCCGGCTCTTCCTTCAGCTGTGTCCTCTTTAACCACAAAGGACCATGAGTGCTAATCCCCACTATTTAGGATTAAAAGGGCCTAATCAGCTGCAGGTGGCCACAACTCTCTGTTCATAGGAGCAGCTGAGCCCCTGCTGAGGGATGGCTTTTGCTTCTCAGAGCCGGGGCTGGCGTTGCTGGGACTTGTGGTTGCCCCACCGAGGGGTTTTCTGTCATTTCAGATCTGCCAGAGTCACCCCCACAGGCGGCACATTTGGAGATTCTGAGTTCTGCTATGAAGCAGGCACTGAACTGGGCCCGGGAGACAAAGTTGAAGGACCTTTATCCCAGGTAGGTGGCCAGCCAGGAGTGAACCACGCCAGTGCTACGGGAAGAACGGACACCGAGGAAGAGAAAGAGAGGGGTAAGTGGTTTTAACTAAAAGTCTGACACTTTTTTTTTGAGATGGAGTCTCACTCTATCACCCAGGCTACAGTGCAGTGGCGCAATCTTGGCTCACTGCAACCTCCGCCTTCTGGCTTCAAGTGATTCTCAAGCCTCGGCCTCTGGAGTAGCTGGGATTACAGGCGCCTGCTACCACGCCCAGCTAACTTTTGTAGAGACAGGATTTCACCATGTTGGCCAGGCTGGTCTCAAACTCCTAACCTCAAATGACCCACCTACTTCATTCTCTCAAAGTGCTAGGATTACAGATGTGAGCCACTGTGCACAGCCCCTGACACTATAATTTTAAAGTCTACAGAACCACCCTTATACTCAGCTGCTTTTTTTTTTTTTCTTTTTGAGACAGGGTCTCACTGTTGCTCAGGCTGGGGAACAGTGGTAGGATCATAGCTCACTACAGCATCGACCCCCTGGGCTCAAGTGACCCTCCCACCTCAGCTTCCAGAGTAGCTGGGAGCACAGGCATGCACCATCATGCTTGGCTAACTTATTTTGATATTTTGTGGAGACAGAGTCTTGCTGTGTTGCCCAGGCTGGTTTCAAACTCCTGGCCTCAAGTGATCCTCCTGCCCCAGCCTCCCAAAGATTTACAGGCAAGAGCCTCTGTGCCCTGCCACTCAGCTCCTCTTTTTTTTTTTTTTTTTTTTTTGAGATGGAGTCTTGCTTGGTCACCTGGGCTGGAGTGTAGTGGTGTGATCTCAGCTCATGATCTCAGCTCACTGCAACCTCCACCTCCTGAGTTCAAGTCATTCTCCTGCCTCAGCCTCCCCAGTAGCTGGGATTACAGGCACACACCACCATGCCTGGCTAATTTTTATATTTTTACTACAGACAGGGTTTCACCATGTTGGCCAGGGTGGTCTTGAACTCCTGATCTCGTGAACCATCTGCCTCAGCCACCCAAAGTGCTGGGATTACAGGCATGAACCACCACACCCAGCCTCAGTGCCTCTTAAAGTCTATGGGTTCAGTAAGGTTTAATTCACACCTTCCTGGGATGGCTGGATTATCTTCCCCAGGTAGCCCACAGATAATTTTATCTGGAAAAGAGGAGCTCGTGGCCTCACAGTGAGTCCAGTGGGAGAATCATGTGATAGGCACCAACACCCAGCAGCCCAGGTACCCACGTGGTGGGTGAGTAGCCTAGGAGTCAGCTCCAAAGGTCTCACAGCTGGACATAAATGTCACACTCATGGGGCAGGGTGAATACAGCAAAGGAAACAGTCCTAAAGCCACTGAGACAGAAAGGAGCAGGATTGTATGTTCGAGGTGGGGTGGCACAGGAAGGCAGGGACCTACTTGCAGGGGCCTTGAAGCTAGGCTGAGGAGATGGGACTTTATCCCAGGAGCAGTAGAGAGTCTGTGAAGGGCTTGAGTGGAGAAGTAACAAAACAGATTGGCGCTTCAGAAGCATGACTAGCAGGCGGTCATCCTGCTACCACTGGGCGGTGGCTAAAGTGCAGGTTCTCAGGTCCAAAGGTCAGGCTCCGATTCTGCTTCGGCAGCTTCCTGGAGGTGCGCCTTGAACAGTTCCTTCCTTCTTCCAGTTCCCTAAAATGCGAATGAGGATGGCTCCTGCCACACGGAGTGGGGTGAACATTAGGCCTGATAATGCATGAAACATGTGGCACAGTGCCTACCATTTGATGATCTCCCAGTAACTCCCCGTTCAGCTCCTGGTACAGCCCCTAACATATCCTGATGCTCAGAATACATGAATGAGTGAGTGGATGGATGGATGGATGGATGGATGGATGGATGGATGAATGGATGAATGAATGAAGTTCTAGGCTCATTTTATATTCATAGGACCTAAGAAGGTCAGGTCGAAACTATGGCCCAGGTGCCAAGAGACAGACTTAAGACACAGTGGCATATTAGTTTACATTAACCATTAATGGCAAAAATAATGACCCCAAGCCGTCCAAGAGATGCCTTGGCTTCATCAAATTGATGGCCCAAGCTGATGTTCTCTTGAGTTTTACCATATTTCAATTATTTTTTAGACACGGTCTTGCTCTGTTAGTGCTGTGACATGATCACAGATCACTATAACCTCAACCTCCTGGGCTCAAGCAATTCTCCCACCTCATCCTCCAGAGTAGCTGGGACTACAGGTATGCACCACCACACCTAGCTAATTTCCTTTTTTTAATTTTTGTAGAGACAGGATCTCACTATGTTGCCCAAACTGGTCTTGAACTCCTGGGCTTAAGCAATCCTCCTACCTCAGCCTCCCAAAGTGCTGGAATTACAAGCATGAGCCTATCGTGCCCAGCCTCAAGAATTATTTTTTAATTCTTATATTAGTCATTAAGAGAGGCTTTGTGCATTAACAAATAACTCCAACATCTCTGACTAAATACAATGATTTCTTAGCTGGATATGGTGGCACACGCCTGTAATCCCAGCTACTCAGGAAGCTGAGGTAGGAGAATCACTTGAACCCAGGAGATGGAGGTTGCAGTGAGCAAAGATCCTGACATTGCATTCCAGCCTGAGCAACAGAGCAAGACTCTGTCTCAAAAACCAAAAAACAACAAAAACAATGATTTCTTTCTAGCTCATAGTGTATATCCAGCACATGCAGACAGGGCCAGGAGGAGAGGCTGGACATGCTTTCCTCCACACAGTCACTCAGGGATCCAGGCTAATGGAGGCCTTCTTAATCATCAAGACAAGGGAAGAAGAAAGACTGGAGAATCGAGCCATTGGTTCAATGCCTCAGCCAAAAAGGTACACATGCCATTTCTTATACTGTGTATCATTGGCCAAATCTAGTTACACAGACTGACCTACCGGCAAAGGTATATGGCTTCCCTGTGCTAGGAAGGAGAGGAGAATGGGATATTGGTAAACACTAGTGATGTCCGCCCCGTTCTTCATCCCCATTTTGGTTTACTTTTCCAGCTAGAAAAAAAAGAGCTAGAATATTGAACGAATATGTACCTCCTTCAAAGTGTCTGCTGCCGCTGTGGGTCAAAGTTGTGGTGCTTAAGTCTGAACCTTTTCTCCTTCCTACTGGTTAGCAGGGGAGTGAGTTTTGCCTGAACTGTTTCTGTAGCTTATAGGTGTGCAGGCAGAGAGCTTTACGGATCTATTGTGATTTTGCTCTACACTTCATGCTTTGATTTTATGTCGACATTCATATCGATGATTAAGTTATTTCCTTATTTAACCAGTTCTGTGTCTATGCATACATGTTTGAATAGGGATTGGAAGGCTAAGTTCATCTGACGACAGTGTCTTTGCTTGATATTACGGTGACGCTTATAACATCAGTTGGGCTGATTTAACAAAATGTATAATGTATTCAGCAGTTGATGGCTTAAGCCTAATTGAACACAAATTTATTATGCTATCCAGGGTTGTAATTAAAACACGGTAAAATTAGCCCATCAAATGCTGTATACACACGCTCTCTCTCGAAGCCATCAACGGCCTTTGTTTTGGGTATGGTCAATTACATTTGCAAAGTGGAATCCTCTCAAGAATTTGATAGATGAATCAGGATGAAAGGAAACCTGACCAGGGTTTAAGGCTGCTGTGCACTGACAAGGAAACACTCTGAAGGTTGTCTTCAAACAGTGAGAAAGTTAATTTCCCAGGTGGTGATTTTGGGGTACCATTAGTCTTCCATATTATTTATTTATTGATTGATATGGAGGCTCACTCTATCACCCAGGCTGGAGTGCATTGATGCCATCTTGGCTCACTGCAACTGCCGCCTCCCGGGTTCAAGCAATTCTCCTACCTCAGCCTCCTGAGTAGCTGGGACTACAGGTGCCCACTACCACACCCAGCTAATTTTTGTATTTTTAGTAGAGGGAGATGGAGTTTCACTATGTTGGCCAGGCTGGTCTTGAACTCCTGACCTTGTGATCCGCATGCCTCAACCTCCCAAAGTGCTGGGATTACAGATGTGAGCCACTGCACCTGGCCTAATTTTGTATTTTTAGTAGAGACAGGGGTTTGCCATGTTGACCGGGCTGGTCTCAAACTCCTGACCTCAGGTGATCTGCCCGCCTCAGCCTCCCAAAGTGATGGATGACAGGTGTGAGCCACCACGCCCAGCCTTCCATGGTATTTTAATGACCGCAGAGTTGTGGAAACCTGGAGGTAGATCAGATGCAATAAAAGGGAATTGTCCGTGTGCCCTTAACAGGAGTCCAAGCCATGCAGAAAATAGAAAACAGGACACCCCTCCCTCCCCAAAACCAGCTCCTTCATAATAACCCTGAAAAGGTGGACCAGCTGCAGGGAGAGATCATCCTGTAGGTTTCATGAATTCTAATCACTCTTGGCCATACGGTGACTTATTCTACCATGAGGGCATCTTCAGGTTTAACACTACATTTGGGTCTAGAAACACTCCTTTCATCAATATTTGAAAACAAAGAATTAAAGAAGTTCAGGAGAACAATGTTCTCACTGGCGGGGGTTCACAGTGCATTTTTTTTTTTAGAAACAGAGTCTCACTCTGTCACCCAGGCTGGAGTGCAATGGCACAATCTCGGCTCACTGCAACCTCTGCCTCACAAGTGCAAGTGATTCTCCCGCCTCAGCCTCCTGAGTAGCTGGGATTACAGGCGTGCACCATGCCCAGCTAATTTTTCTATTTTTTTAAATTAGAAATGGGGTTTCACTATGTTGGTCAGGCTGGTCTCGAACTCCTGACCTGGTGATACACCCGCCTCAGCCTCCCAAAGTGCTGGGATTACAGGCGTGAACCACCACGCCTGGCCCACAGTGAATTTGTATCAGCCTTCTGCCTTGGTAGAGTGGAGAGGCTCTTAGTTCCAGATCAGAAAAAGAAGAGAAAAGGAACATGAACTAATAATGAGATGTCTGGGTTGTCCCCTTTTATATTTGGGACAAGAATACTCATTTGTTCCAAGAAGAGACTTTTTCTCACCTGAGCCAGGCCCATCCCCCTCTCCACTGCCCCCTGGTGGTTTGGGCTTGTATCCAGTATTAGCCAAGCTGCAAGACTCCAACTATGTAAATTCAGAGGTTTCTCAAAATCACCCTCAGGTTTTTGGTTAGGTTTTTTGTTTTTGTTCTGAGACAGGGTCTCGCTGTGTTGCCCAGGCCAGAGTGCAGTGGCACAATCACAGCTCACTGCAGCCCCAATCTCCCACCTTAGCCTCTTGAGTAGCTGGTACTCAGGTGTGTGCTACCATACCTAGCTAATTTTATTGTTTTTTTAGAAATGGGGTCTCACTATGTTGCCCAGGCTGGTCTCAAACTACCGGCTCCAGTGATCCTCCCACCTCAGCCTCCCACAGTTTTGGAAGTATTGGCACGAGCCACCGCACCCAGTCTCATTTATAACTCTGTAAAGAACCCATTTCTAAACAAAGTCACATTCTGGAGTTCTGGGGTTTACAATTTCAACATATGGATTTGGAAATGAGAGACCATTAATCCCAGGACTCAGCAGTATCCAGGCCTGGATCTCAGCCTCCCCTGCCGGGGGCTGGGACCTTTCTACCAGGAAAGTGTCTCCCCTACCAGGCCCCCATCTCCCTTCAAAGCAGTTCTACTTTGAGCATGAAGAGGTAGTCTCCCCACTGGACCGGGGGGCAGGGGCTTTGACCCAGGCATTGTTGCAGATGGTGCCTCTAATACTCTTTTTTTTTTTTGAGACAGAGTCTTGCTCTCTCACCAGGCTGGAGTGCAGTGGCGTGATCTCGGCTCTCTGCAACCTCCACCTCCTTGGTTCAAATGATCTCCTACCTCAGCCTCCTGAGTAGCTGGGATCACAGGCACCCACCACCACGCCCAGCTAAATTTTGTATATTTAGTAGAGATGGGGTTTCACCATGTTGGCCAGGATGGTCTCAATCTCTGGACCTTGTGATCTGCCCACCTCGGATCCTGCCCTCCCAAAGTGCCGGAATTGCAGGTGTGAGCCACCGTGCCCTGCTCTAATACCTTCTCTTCAGCCCCTCCCCTCCGAGCCTCTCCCCAGCTGAAAGTCTTCTGGAATCAGGGGCCCCATCAGCTGCCAGCTGAGATGGGGGATGTGTCTATAATCATCTGAACTGCTGGGATGAGAGGGTAGTTACGTGGGGACACATCAGCAGAGCAGGAGGGCCACCAGGGTGGCCAGCCCGCGGATCTTACAATCCAACCAGAAATCAATTCCTTGCTCTCAGCAATCTGGTTCTTCTCTTTAGACAGAACCTTTTCTGAAGGTGACTCCAGTGGGCACACCCTGTGGGTACATTCCCTGGGTTTACTCCAACCTTGTTCCTTCTCATTATGCAAAGTGGAGGGTGTGCAGGCGATTCTCATGTCTGCGGACCACAGCCTGGAAGAGCTGGGAATTGCACATCTGTTCACCATTCAAACCTGAAGAGCACGGGATCGTTTCCTCCCATGCCCCGAATCCACTTCTCTCTTGACGAACTGTGGGCTCCTATCTAAATTGAAGACAGGTGCACTAGTCTAGTTATTCTCAATCAAAGGCAAACATGCATACCTCGTGGCTTTGAAGCCAGGCTTCCTGGGTGCCTCCAAAGGGCTCCTTCAAGGTTATGGGTCCTGAGGACTTGCTGGGACAAACAGAGCAAGCCACACAGCCTGTCCCCAAGTCAGGCAGGGTTAACCCTACCCTGAGGTATAAAGATGAGGCTGAAAGACGATCTCAGAAAAAAAAAACAAGACCGGGCGCAATAGCTCACGCCTGTAATGCCAGCACTTTGGGAGGCCGAGGTGGGCAGATCACCTGAGGTCAGGAGCTCAAGACCAGCCTGACCAACATGGAGAAGCCCCGTCTCTACTAAAAATACAAAATTAGCAGGCATGGTGGTGCATGCCTGTAATCCCAGCTGAAACTCGTTGAGGCTGAGGCAGGCAATCTCTCGAACCCGGGAGGCAGAGGCTGCGGTGAGCCAAGATTGCGCCATTGCACTCCAGCCTGGGCAACAAGAGCTAAATTCTGTCTCAAAAAAGAAAAGAAAGAAACTAGCAACTGCCTATTCTAGGTCAAGGGCAGATGTGAGCCCAAGGGGACCTGCCCAGCAGCTGTTCTGCGTTTGGGTTGGAGTGGGTGGGTGGAGGGTGACTGATGAGAGAGCAATGTCACTCAGGGACCTAGTTATCATCATCACAGCGGCAATTTACAGCAGGCTTGGACCAGGTTGAGCACGCTATCATCTCCTTCACTTTGTACAACCTTCCTGCAGGGTATGTATTGTTACTGCCTTGCAGATGAGGAAACAGAGGCTCAGAGAAGTGAATTGCCTAAGGCCAAAGTCAAATCTCAAGGTCAGTGTTGCCATTCAAACTCAGTTCTGCCCAATGCCCAGCCCATGTTCCATCTAACTGCTGTGTTCATGGTGTCCCACCTGGATGGAGTGAGACCCTGCTACAAAAAGAAAAAAAGAGACAGAGAGGAAGGGGAGGAAGGAGAGAGGGGGAAGGAAGGAAAGAGAGGGAGGGAGAGAGGAAATAAGAGAAAGAAAGGAAAGAGATGAGAAAGAGGGAGAGGCAGGGAGGGAGAGAGGAAGGAAGGGAGGGAAAGAGAAAGGGAAGGAGAGATGGAAGAGAAAGAGAAGGAGGGAGAGAGGGAAGGAGAGAAGGAACGGAGGAGAGAGAGAAAAAGAAAGAGAGAAAATGTTCAGACAATCCCCACTTTGCAGTGGCTCAACTTACAATTTTTTGACTTTGCAATGGTGTGAAAGTGATATACATTCAGTAGAATCCACACTTTGAATTCCAATGTCATCTGGGTCTAGGGCTATGCAGTCAAATACTCTCTCAACACTGAGCAGCTGCAGCTCCCAGGCAACCACGTGATTACTGAGGTAGACAACCCATACCATACAGTGTTGTGTGTGTCCAGGTTATTTTGCCAGCTGGAGGCTCATGTAAGTGTTCCGGGCACATTTAAGGTAGGCAATGCTACGAAGTGATGTCTTGTAGGTTACATGTATGAAATGTATCTTCCATTTATCCTGTTTTCAATTTATGATGGGCTTAATGGGGCATAACACCACCTAAGTCAAAGAGCATCTGTATATCACAAACTCTAGAAGAACCACTAAGACAAAAAGGCCAGGCGTGGTGGCTCACACCTGTAATCCCAGCACTTTGGGAGGCCAAGGCAGGCGGATCACAAGGTCAAGAGATCGAGACCATCCTGGTCAACATGGTGAAACCCTGTTTCTCCTAAAAATGTAAAAATTAGCCCGGTGTGGTGCTAAGCTCCTGTAATCCCAGCTACTTGGGAGACTGAGGCAGGAGAATCGCTTGAATCCGGGAGGTGGAGGTTGCAGTGAGCCGAGGTTGCACCACTGCACTCCAGCCTGGGTGACACAGCAAGACGCCACCTCAAAAAAGAAACAAACTGCAAGATATAGAAAACAGCTACAAACATGGCAGATGTTAATCCAACTATGGAAATCCTCACTTTAAATGCAAATAATATAAATGTATCATTTAAAAAGCAGAGATTGTCAGAGTGGATAAAAGAAAAAAACAAGACGCAACTATATGTTATCTATAACAAACCCACTTTAAATATAGAAACTCCGCTAGGGTCCAGGTGCAGTGGCTCACATCTGTAATCCCAGCACTTTCTTGGGAAACCAAGGCAGGCAAATCACGAGGTCAAGAGATCGAGACCATCAAGAGATCAAGACCATCCTGGCCAACCTGGTGAAACTCCGTCTCTACTAAAAATACAAAATCTAGCCAGGCATGGTGGCACATGCCTGTAGTCCCAGCCACTCAGGAGGTTGAGGCAGGTGAATCACTCGAAGCTGGGAGGCAGAGGTTGCAGTGAACCAAGATCGTGCTTCTGCATTCCAGCCTGGTGACAGGGAGAGATTCCATCTCAAAAAAAAAAGAAACTCCTATAGGTTAAAAGTAAAGGAAGGTACCTAGATCTGACACCTAAAGCACAGAACAATCAAAGAAGAAAACAGCAGACAAATTGGACCTCATCAAAATTTAAAACTTCTGTGTTTCAAAGGATATCATCGAGAAACTGCAAAGACAACCTAAAAATGGGGGAAATGTTTGCAAATCATATATCTAGATAAAAGTCTAGAATTCCGAATACAAGAACTCTTACAATGCAACCATAAAAAAGACAGATAACCCAATTTTTTAAATGGCAAGAGATTTGGATGGATATTTCTCCAAAGAAGGTATACAAATAGACAAGAAGCCTGTGTAAAGATGCTCACCATACTTAGTCATTAGCCTGTTACAGATAGTTATCAACAAGACAACGCTTGGTACCCACTAGGATAGGTCGCGAAAAAGATGAACATTAACAGGGGTTGATGGCCAGGTGTGATGGGTCACGCCTGTAATCCCAGCACTTTGGGAGGCCGAGGTGGGAGGATTGCCTGATCCCAGGAGTTGGAGACCCACCTGGGCAATATAGCAAGACCCCATCTCTACAAAAAAATTAAAATAAATTAGCTGGCCGTGGTGGCGTACACCTATAGTCCCAGCTACTCAGGAGGTTGAGGTGGGAGAATCACCTGAGTCCAGGAGTTTGAGGCTATCATGAGCTATGGCCACGCCACTGCTGTCCTACCTGGGCGACAGAGCAAGACCCTGTCTCTAATACAAACAAGTAACAACAAAAAAGCAGGCATTGACAAGGATATGGAGCATCTCTCTTTTTTTAACTTTTTTGAGAAGGAGCCTTACTCTATTGCCCAGGCTGGAGTGCAGTGCCATGATCCCGGCTCACTGCAACCTCTGCTTCCCGGGTTCAAGCCATTCTCCTGCCTCAGCCTCCCAAGTAGCTAGGATCAGAGGCATGCACCACCACGTCTGGCTAATTTTGTATTTTCTTTTCTTTTTTTTTCTTTTTTTTTTTTTTTTTAGTAGAGACAATGTTTCACCATTTAATCAGGCTGGTCTTGAACTCCTGACCTCAAGTGATCCACCCACCTCGGCCTCCCAAAGTGCTGGGATTATAGGCGTGAGCCACCATGACTGGCCAGAATATGGAACATTTCTAACTCCTATATGCTGCTAGTGGGAACATAAAATAGCACAACCACTTTGGAATATAGCTAGGCAATTTCTTGTTGTTTGTTTTGTTTTGTTTTTGAGACAGAATCTCGCCCTGTCACCAGGCTGGAGTGCAGTGGCACAATCTTGGCTTTCTGCAACCTCTACCTCCTGGGTTCAAGCAATTCTCCTGCCTCAGCCTCCCGAATAGCTGGGATTATGAGCACCCGCCATCACACCCGGCTAATCTTTGTATTTTTAGTAGATATGGAGTTTCACCATGTTGGCCAGGCTGGTCTCGAACTCCTGACCTCAGGTGATCCGCCCTCCTCAGCCTCCCAAAGTGCTGCTGGGATTATCGGCATGAGCCATCATGCCTGGCTGTTTGGCAATTTCTTAAGAGCTAAGGGATATATGACTTCTATTCAGGACGCTGTGAAATATTATTGAGAGAAACCAAAGACCAAATAAGTGGAGCTCCAATGTGTCTGGAGGGAAGTGGTGATGAGAGGGACTGGGGCTGCTGATGAGAACAGCATTCCAGGGCCCCTGGGAAGGATCCGGGCAGAGTCCCCTCCTGGCTCAGCCACTCAGGATACCTGCAGGACATCAAGGCAACAGCCCAGGGCAGGCTCTAAGGAACAGCAGCGAGGAGAGAGCCAGGCCCCAGACAAGGTACCTCCCAGACGCAGCTGAGACTCGAGCTACGCTTTTCCGTCCAGCCAGTTGCCAGTTCTTCCAGGAGAAGCTGGATTCTGTTTAGGAGCTGAGAATGTGATGGAGATTCAGGGAAATGCTTAGCCAATCGGGAGGGCTCCAAGGCCCAGAGCTGCCCAGCACACAAGAGGAGCCAGAAGGCCAAGGTGGTGGGGAGGACCCTGGGAGCTCATACTTATTAGGTTTCGAAGGGAAGGTAGGGGTTAAAGAAAGAGAGCGCATGACGGCTCTACAGCAAATACAGGTTTTATATCCAGCATAAGACCTGCAGAGGAGGAGCACCAGTTAATGCCAGTGCTCACTGTCATTTATAGACTGGGGTGCTTATAGGTATGGGCGAGAGGGATCAGGGCTGTATGACTTATAGCCTGGGAAGATGCTGAAAAGACGTTTATTCCCATGATGAGGCAGTTTAACACTTGTTCCCCAGAATGGGATAGAGATGTTCCTTGGACTTTCTCCCAACGGAATGTGATAAACTCAGGCAGCTGGGCAGGCTGTTTCTTACCACCAGAAGCCCTGTGGGATGTTTCACTTTGACCAAAGTCTGTTAAATGGCAGGGGGCTTACAAAATGGTGCAGTTTGGGCCAGGTGCGGTGGCTCAGTCCTGTAATCCCAGCACTATAGGAGGCCGAGGTGGGTGGATCACTTGAGGTCAGGAGTTCGAGACCAGCCTGGGCAACGTGATGAAACCCCATTTCTACTAAAAATATAAAAAATTAGCCAGGTGTGGTGGTGCTTTCCAGTAATCCCAGCTACTTGGGAGGCTGAGGCAGGTGAATCGCTTGAACCCAGGAGGCAGAGATTACAGTGAGCCAAGATTGCACCA
>NW_022437099.1:916111-917880 GCF_009761245.1 Sapajus apella | reverse complement strand
TGGTGGTGCATGCCTGTAATCTCAGCTACTCCAGAGGCTGAGGCAGGAGAATCCTTGAACCTGGGAGGCAGAGGTTGCAGTGAGCCGAGATGGCACCACTGCACTCCAGCCTGGGTGACAAGAGCGAAAGTTCATCTCAAAAAAAAAGATGGTGCAGTTTGGTCTAACAGTTCTCAAGGTGGATTTTTCAGAAGGCCTGGTCACAGACAGAAGCTATGCAGACGTAGGTGACCCCAGCATCTCCCCACCATGGCCGGAAGGTGCACCCGGGCCTCAGATCAGTAAAGACTCAGAGCAGTTTGTGCTGGGAGGAGGCAGCTCAAGAGGGTTTCGTTTGATTAAACCAGCACCTGTCTGTAGGCCCTGTCAGCCCAGCCCCGTCCCGTTCCAGGCTCTGTTCTGCCCAGCTCCCCAGTCCTCCAGCCTGCACCCCACATTGGGCCTACACTGGCATAGCTCCTCCCCGCAGGAGATCCCTGTCCATGGAGCCCAGCTATTCCACTGGGTAGAGCTCACCATTGAATGTGAGCTGGTAGATTTTGTGAAACGGAGGCATGTGTAGACTGACACACACTCAGGGCAGAACCCGGCTTCACATGGGCCGGGCCACTGCTGCCTCAACCATCCAGAGTCACCTGGGGTGTCCAGCAGTGGCCTCATGCTGGAGGTCCCCCAGGAATATTCTCCCTGTGATTCAGGGCAGGTGGGCCCCAGAGTTGGAGCTTAGCCCTGCCGTCTGCAGCACCCACGTCAGCCAGGCGCACTGCAGGGGCCAGACAGTTACTGAGTAAATGACAGCATTCTTGGCTAGGACTAGGAAAGAATTGGAGGGCAAACCAGTGGCGTTACACAGCAGCTTTTGTTGTTGTTGTTGTTTGTTTGTTTTTATTTTTTGAGGTGGAGTCCTGCTCTGTCCCTCAGGCTGGAGTGCAGTGGCGTGATCTCAGCTCACTGCAGCTGCCACCTCCAGGGTTCAAGGGATTCTCCTGACTCAGCCTCTTGAGTAGCTGGGATTACAGGCACATGCCACCACGCCCAGCTGGTGTGTGTGTGTGTGTGTGTTTTTAGTAGAGACAGGGGTTTCACCATGTTGGCCACACTGGTCTGGAACTACTGACCTCAGGTGATCTGCCCACCTCTGCCTCCCAAAGTGCTGGGATTACAGGCGTAAGCCACCACACCCGGCCTAGACAGCAACTTTTATTGCAGAGCAGAGCTACCCTATAGGTAGCATGCCAAGAGCAGCAGCTCAGAGGCAGTGTGGAAATCATATTTATACCCACTTTTAATTATATGCAAATTAAGGGGCGGTTTATGCAGAGATTTCTAGGAAAAGGGTGGCAACTTCCTGATTGTCAGGATTGTTGCCATGGTAAGGGGCGGTGACTTCCTGGTGTTGCCATGGCAACAGTAAACTGACAGGGGACACAAATCGGCATGTCTTCAAGAAAGCAGCTTCTGCGCCGACCTGGTTTAGGTAGTCCTCAATTTGGTCCCGTGTCCGAGCCCCGCCTCCAAAGTTGAATCCTGCTTCCTGCCTCCCCCACTTGCCGGACGGCATTTTTCTGCTTGGGTCCTGGCCCCCTCAGTCCAGAGGAGCCAGAAACCCCTCAGGCAGGTTATGGCTTCTACTCCCCTCCCTGCAGCCTGACTGCAGCTCCGGCCTCAGTCACCTCCTGGCTGGTCCCTCAACACCCCAGCGGCTCCCACCTCCAGCCTTTGCCTGGAACACTTCCCAGGCAGCCCCCAGGCTCATTCTCCCATTCCCC